>NW_008659467.1:0-1067 GCF_000695815.1 Acanthisitta chloris
TGAAAAGATTGTATCTGCTGTAGGATGTGTCTGTTGTACATAAATGACGCACAGGAATGCACAATGAACATGAGCAAACAGCAAGTGCGTGTTCACTTGACAAGACTAACCCTCCGGGGTGAATGAGATGGGGATTTTTGCTGACGATGTTTGGAAAGTCTTCATTTTTTGAAGAATGTTTTCTTAAAATGCTTTCACATTTTTTTTTGTATTAAAAGGAATGATAAAGAATCATAATTTGTGCTTCTAAACACCCACTAATGACAAGGTAAAAAGTCAGAAATTTCACTGGTATTTAATTTTTGATCACAATAGAAATACAATTTCTGACCTGCTTGCAGAGGGGAGAAAAAAAATGCATTTATAAAGTCAGGTTCATTTCATATCTCCCTAGACCATGGAAGTCATCCCCCAGTGACACAAAGGTATGTTACAAAACCAAATGCCCTATGAATAGCTCATTAGATAGAAGACTGCATGACTTAAGTACTCACATTTGATGAAAATACATAATTTCTTCAATGAAAGCAGACTTTTTATTACTTTCTGAAAACTACAGATACAAAACTCAACAGGAGTGAATACGCAACACAGTGAATCATCTGAGTAACAAATTAGCTCCATTTAATTCTTCAGGGTTACTTTATAAATTAAGTCTGATAAGATATCTGAGTCATTAGTGCTATAAATGTCAAAGGAATACATTCTGTTTATAAATTTTCATGATTTTCAGTTACTATGAAAGTGTGTCCAGTCTTCTGTTTTTTCAAAAGCTGTTTCTCCAGTGCCTGCAAGCAAATAATCACAGAAGTGTGTATACTGTATTTTGGAAGACAGTAACAGTTTTAGTGCTCTGACTAGGACACAAAAGTAGCCACATACATGACTCTTAGGGCAGCAAAAGTGTAACCAATGACTGATCCTAGACCACAGACCTCAAATAACATGTGTTTATGAATCCTGCATAACATTACATTTCATAGAATCACGGAATTTTAGGGGTTGGAATGAACCTTGAAGATCACCTAGTACCAACACAACCTGCCATGGGTAGACACATCTCCCCA
>NW_008659468.1:0-1333 GCF_000695815.1 Acanthisitta chloris
GATGTGAGAGCGGAATGCAGCTTAAACATATAACCTATCATAAGTAAGAACTGCACGCATTGACAGCTTAAGCAACCAATACAAAGTTGTATAATGTACAGGATACATTTTACTATAAATACTGTTAGGTGCCCTAAATAAAGTCGGCTATCAGAGCATCATATTGGTGTGTGAAAGCAAGAAACACAAAGAAATAGAAAGTAAGAAAGAGAAAGCAAAAAAGAGAAAGAAAGAAAGAAAGAGAGAAAGAAAGAAAGAGAGAAAGAAAGAAAGAAAGAATGTCAAAGAAGAAAGCAAGAAAGAAAAATGTGAAAGAAAGAAGAAAGAAAGAAAGATGTGCAAAGAAAGAAAAAAGAAAGAAAAAATGTGAATGAAAGAAAAAAGAAAGAAAGAAAAATTGTGAAAGAAAGAAAGAAAGAATGTGAAAGAAAAAATGTGAGAGAAAGAAAGAAAGAAAGTAAGAAAGAGAGAAAGAAAGAAAGAAAGAAAGAAAGAAAAAAGAAAGAAAAAATCACAGAGAAAAAGAGGAAAGAAGGAAAGACAGAAAGAAAGAAAGTAAGAAAGGAAAGATGCAAAAGAAAGAAAGAATGAAAGAAAGAAGGAAAGAAAGAAAAATTGTGAAAGAAAGAATGTGAAAGAAAAAAGGAGAAAGAAATAAGGACAGAAAGAAAGAATGAAAGAAAAAAGATAAATAAATAAAGAAAAAATGTGATAGAAAGAAAAAAGAAAGAAAGAAAGAATGTGAAGGAAGGAAAGAAAGAAAGAAAGAAAGAAAGAAAGAAGGAAAGAAAGAAAGAAAGAAAAGAAAGAAAGAAAGAAAGAAAGAAAGAAAGAAAGAAAGAAAGAAAGAAAGAAAGAAAGAAAGAAAGAAAGAAAGAAAGAAAGAAAGAAAGAAAGAAAGAAAGAAAGAAAGAAAGAAGAAGAAAAAATAAGAAAGAAAAATTGGGAAAGAAAAAACAAAGTATGTGAAAGAAAAAATGTGAAAGAAAGAAAGCAAGGAAGAAAGAAAGAAAGAGAAAGAGGAAAATAAAGCAAGAAAGTGAAAGAAAGAAAGAAAGAAAAAAGAAAGAAATATGAAAGAGAAAGGAGGAAAGAAAGTACAAAAGAAAGTAAGAAAGAAAGAACAAAAAAATTGTGAAATAAATAAAGAATGAATAAGAAAAAAGTGAAAGACAAAATGTGAAAGAGAAAGACTGAAAGAAAGAAAGAGGAAGAAAGAAAGGATGAAAGAAAGAAAAAATATGAAATAAAAAAGAAAGAAAGAAAAAATTGCAAAGACAGATAAAACGAAAGAAAGAAAAATTGCGAAAGAAAGAAAGAATGTGAAAGAAAA
>NW_008659469.1:0-340 GCF_000695815.1 Acanthisitta chloris
TTACCCCCCAAAATCCCTTTTTGCCCCCCCAAACCCCTTTTTACCCCCCCAAAACTTACCCACCACGGTGAGGGGCACCGAGTAGGGCAGGAGGGGGAACCCCCAACGCCCCCAAAAAATACAAGGGGCAAATCCCAAAATTTTTTTGAGGGAACGTTGGAATTTCCTTAGCCAAGAATCTTCAGTCAATAAAGGGGTTTGAAATGTGTCCTGTTCCCCAAAAACATACACAGGAACCAAAGGAGACCTGAGGGGGGACCCCAAAATCAGGGGGGACCCCAAAATTTGGGGAGAAAACCCCCCAAAAATGGGGTATGGGGTAATTAAATGGGGGAAAGGG
>NW_008659470.1:0-13570 GCF_000695815.1 Acanthisitta chloris
GGATACCCTGAACGCCATGGCGCTGCAGTACTGCTGCTCGGTGAGTCCCCGCCGGCCGGGCCGGGGCGGCTCTCAGTGCCCGCGGGCAGCGCCTTTCTCGGGACTGGAAAGTTACGTCAGAGCGTTCGTGCAGCGGCGCAGCGTTCCGGTTCCGTGGGCTGTTTCCCTTAAAGCTGTTGTAAGAAACGGGTGTAGGGCTTTGCTCGTAGCACTGTCTCTGAGCCTGCACCTTACAGTCAGGGCTGTACTGCAGTCACAGATGGGCACTTCTAGTGCCATCCTCGCTGTTAGAGTGAGTGGTGAGGGGGTTGTTGCTGATTTTACGGGTTTGTGTGGAGCCCTAAATCCACTAAAGTAGGGGAGAAAACTCGATGTAGTTGTATTTTGAATTCTGCTAAATTGCCTAAATGTTACAAGCATGAACATGCTATACCATTGGGAGCTCTCTGCCCCCGTGCAGCCTTCTTGGTGCCCACTGCTTCTAGCGCAGAGCTCTTATATTAGTCTGGTGAATGTCCTGCCTACACAGTAATTTTGGCTGGCCGGTACTAATTAAGGCAGTGGCATCTGTCTTGCTTGATGTTTCCAGTTTTAACAGGAAATCAGCTGTGCATGTTGGTGGACTGACTGCTAACTGTACGGTTTCCAGATGGTCAGATTCAAAATCCGTATTTACAGAGTTCTTGCTGTCACCAGATTCTTCAGGCAGAAACAGAATTGGGGGCCTCCTGTTGTGAGATTAGGCACTATAGTCCTGACATAACTATTTCCTAAACATGACAGAACTTAGCCTCATTAACCAATTCTTGGCTTTGGAACCCACTGCAGTTAGGTATTTTGAGCAGGTTTACTACATGAGGCCTCAATAAGAAAGGAAAGACAACCGAGTTGTGCTCTTTCTTGGAAATTCAAAGAGCGATCCCAAGAATTTAGGAAAAAAGTATAACTTGAGTTGTGGTGGAATCACTACTCCCTGGGGTAAGTGCTGCATTTGGCAGACTTTTATGCTTATCCAATTTATTCAGCATGGTAACAAATACACTGTTACAGGAACTGAAACAATTTTTCATTATACAAAGTTAGTGGTAACTTGGGTACAGAGCTTGTTAAAAGGGGTACAATTCTTGTGTGCTTCATAAGCATTACAGAACAACACTGATTTGGCAATACTTTTTTACGGTGAGGTTTGTGGCTGTGCTTCTATGGTGAGGGAGTTACTGTCTCAGAACGAAGCTGCTGATTCTCCAAGGGCGCTTATATCGCTGCAGAGTATTTCTCATTATAGTTAAAATCTGAACTTATTGCAAGGACAATGAGATCAATTTTGAGCAAGAATAGGGAAAGGGGAAGACTGATTTGATGAGAGTAGCTGACAGTTTTAAGTTATGCTTGGTTTCTGCCTTAGCACCCAGAAACAGCAAAAAACACAGCTGTGCCTAGATGAATTGGTAACTTACAACTTTTAAGGTTCCTTACTCAGAAATTTTCAATTTAATAACGATCTCACAGGGAATTACATTTTAGGAACTGACATCATTTGAAAACACTGAGCTAAATTCCCATTGATGCCACAGAGATAGTTGCCAACTGATAGATTAATATACGTAAAGTAAATATATATTTGTGAGAAGTGACATTCAGTCTTCTTATCTGAAGCGAGGAGGTTACTTACCTCATAATTAATTTCTTTCTTGCTGTAACATTGTTAGATTTAGTCTTTGACCTCATCTCTCTTCCTACTGTTTGAAGAGTATCAGTTTAAAAAATCGAAACAAAACAAAGGCCTTGCTTTGGTTTCCTTAGGAAAGACTTATATTTCTTAAAGATGTAGTACTATTAAGAGAGTTCCAGTTCAATACGGCTATGATGTTTACACTGTTGTTTTTATTTTTAGGTTGCAGATATCAAGAGAGTTAACAATCTTATCAATGATCAAGATTTTTTTGCCCTGAGGTCTATCAAAATTCCAGTGAAAAAGTTCAGTGTATTGACCGAAACACACGTCTCTCCAAAAGGAAGACCAGTCCTTCGGCCTCCTCTCTGTTCCCCAGAAGTACAGGAAATTTCACTTTCTGATAAGTTTTCTGCTAACGAGACTGCTGGCAACTTCTTAAAAGAAGTGGATCGAGATATAGAAGAAATAGTGAAGTGTAATGATACAAAGAGAGAGAATCTTAATGAAGTTGTTTCTGCTTTAGCAGCCCAACAGATCTCTTTTGAAACTGATGGTAAAACTAAAAAATGCAGAGATCCTTATTACGGAGCAGACTGGGGTATAGGATGGTGGACGGCAGTAGTGATTATGTTGATCATTGGCATAGTAACTCCAGTTTTTTATCTCCTATATTACGAAGTTCTAGTGAAAGCAGATGTCAGTCACCATTCTACAATGGAATCTTCCCATTTGTTTATCACAGCAGCAACACATCAGAAGCAAATAGAAAATGGAATAAATCCAACACATATTATAGATGTTGGTAATCAAGGAGATCAGCATTAACAAGAAAACCCCAGGCAAGTGTTATTCATAGACACGTAACAAAGCTTTAGGTAAAGGGGAAACCACAGAATGCAAAACGCATATGGAACACAGAGCAAACGCAAATTGATGTGTGGCTTGCCTTCATGGACAACGTTCCACTACAAGGCTATTTCTGGGGATCACATAATCTCTGAACATGCCTGAGACAGGCAATTTCAATGCAAGATTTGGGATATAAATTAAGGTGTAAAATCATCTCTGAAGCTTTGCACTTTTTTTCTATTTTGATAGGCGTATGTTTTTTAATTAATGATGAGGTGAAAAAATGTAGTTTGAACTAACACATGAGAAGTCTTACTGTGCATTTTGCAGCCCAGAAATGGGCCTTTGGGGATATCTAAATTAAACATCTGAAAGTATTTACAGAATTCATAGCACACTTGACATGTTAATATTAGGTTTACAGTTGTCAGTTAAAGTGGTGTTTTCATAATTTTATCTTTATTATAAAGTAAGATTTTCTTTAAGAAACCAATATTCCATAATTAATTGCGACTATGAGGGTCTTTTTTCACAAGTGACTTTTATAGAGGCAGTAGCAAATACTTAAGCTGGAATCTTCACTTCTTGTGCCTGTGGTCAGCCCATTCTTTAGTATTCTTAAGTATACACAATAGGATAGTTTGTTTTCTCTGTGTGTGACACTGTGCCTCAACACAGTCCAGCAGAGAGTCTTCCTGAAACTCCTGTGGTATCCTACTGAAAACTGACTGGACTGCATTCTCATCTGGTCAGCTACGTGCAGAATGAAAGAAGTGCAGAAGTGTGGCACCTTGCTGTAACTGCTCCAGTAGTCTTCATTTTATGCTAATGGATTTATTTCTTCCTGTCCAGTTAATCTCAGTTCAGGACCAACTGATTGTTCAGACAGCAGTCGTGTGGGTAATGCTAATGGTCTTGTGCCTATGAACCTCAAATACTAACTTCTTCCTGAAATCTAGCAAACTCCAAATGAGATTTAATTCCTGCTATCAAGAAACTTGAATTGCAGCAGAACAGACAAGTTGCAGCTTCAGACTTGTTCTTTACATAGTAGTGTATTTGTCCTCCACTGTTCTTGAACGTTTCGAGTTTCGTGTTCAAGCTGGGTTTTCCCCTTCCCCATCTGAAAATGCTTCAAGATAAAAAACAAACAAAAAAACAACCAAACAAAGACCTACAAAAACCAACCCTGGATTCTTCATACAGAAAGAAGGAGGTTCTTGTGTACTCAGAGTACTTTTAAATAAAAACTGAGATGGTGCCTGTAATTTTTTTTGCTATATTTGCCATGTGGAACAAGAATTCCATTGCCCTGTTCAAAATACTATTTGTTACTGAAGCCTAAGATAACTAACCTGATTCTGCCTTACAAAGAGAAGTGGAAAAATAATCACTATCCTTTAAGCTACTATTGTAAGCTTTCCATTGAGTGTCTTGACTAAGTATATACAGTATAAAAAAATCTGGAAAAGTGAATGTTTCTAACTATTGAGGTATTCCAAAGTGCTTTACCAAATTCTGAGAGTAAAGACTTATGTCCCGTCTATTCTTGGGGCACCTGTTGCCCCAAGAAGTGGGGCAGCTAATCTTCACTGGCATGCCAAGTGTATGAACTTGAACTGGCTAACTTGTATTATATTGAAATTGAGGCAGGCCAAAGTCTGAAGGAAAATGGTGTACAGTGCTCTATGATCTGTGGCTCATGAGCCCTTTGAGTAGGCTCACAATCTCCATAGATGCCCTTTGATCAGTTTCTACACTAGAAGAGGGATTACAAACAGGGCATGAACTTCATGGTTCACATAACACGTGTTTTCAAAGAGATTTTAAATTAATTGTCCTTTTCATGAAGAGACTATGACAATAATGCAAGCGTAAACACTGAAGTACCAGTTCTAGGTAACACTATGAAAAAGTGCATTACAAAATAATTTATGGTGGCTGAAGTGAAACAGCTTCTATGGTTAACACTTTAAAAGGTGACTTGCTGTAGTCTAGATAAGAGAACTTTTGCACATGAAGACAGATGTTTTCTGTATAGGATGAAACTTGGTATATAATGTGTCAGTTTTTTGCTGCAAGCTTATTTGTTGATTTGCTTCTTTCCCCATCATTCTGTTTCTGAAATCTCAACAGTTCTAATTCTTTGTCTTTCCATTTCTTACAGGTTTGTCAAAGAACACTAAATTAGATATTGTGATGATGCAACATAAGCCTAATTTACTTTACATACCTGAATGACTGGGTAGTAAATTCCCACGGTGCAGAAGTGAAATCAACTCCAGTTGTGGTTTGGCTAGGTTGGGGAGATCTCTGTCCTGCTGATAAATGGATATGGAGGTCCATGGGTAACTGGTGCTTCTCATTATGTGATGGTACAGCTGACGAGTTATCTAGTGTATCCCTTTGGGCTTTGGGCTTTTAGTGTTGGAAAACCTGTGGCTTACTGTCACCGAGTTAAATATGATGGACCTTGATTTACCTTAGGATAAGTAGTCACTGGAACAACACAAAAGGACAGCTGTTTTATTGGACTGTACTGAACTCTAACCAAGAGACCAGCATTATTTTTAGAATTTATTACATAGCATATTTCATATAGCACATTTTTAATTAATTAACTTCATCAAAAGATGCAATAGGTCTCTCTCAAAGATTGTAGGACTCCTGGTTCTAGTGATGTACAAGCATCAGCTGCCTTGGCTTTCTGCAGGAAATCTTCACTGTTTTTTTCCAAAGTTCAACACAACTGGAAATGCATCATCACATGTCAGCCCTAATTAAACAGGGTTAACTGTTCTGTAGGGAACTTAAATCCTATCTAAGTTAAAATCTCTTAACCTTTTAGAAACTGACTTAGTAAAAACCAAACACAAAAAAACCCACACAAAATAACTCAGTTGTAAATAACCTTTTGGATTAATTGCAACCCATTGTTCAGGAAGTTGTTTTGAAACCTGAGTGCATATTGCACTGTTGGATCATGTAAAATGTAAATGTTTTAAATCTGCTGTATTTTGGAGTATGTTGTTACAAATAGTCTTTGTATAACTATTTTATAAAGGCTGAAAATACAACTTTGTAAAATAATCCTGAGGATGCAAGTCTTATTTTGAATACTTGTGCTCCTCTGCTTTTAGAAAAACAGAAGTAATATACATAAAATAAAGATTTTATTTTAGACTGCAGTAAAAGTGGTGCATATAACATATTCTTAGCTCTACATACTCTGCAGGAGGACACTACTTGTATATGTTTTGGCTAATTTTTATGTATGATCTAAAATAAAAACCCTTGGCCAGCAAGTATTCTGTTGGCAATAGCTGCATATAGCATTCATACCTAGCATATCTTAACGGTAGTGTTAATGGTTTATCCTGTGCATGCCATGTAGAACTTAGAACTTCTCTGCATACATTTCTGAGAATTTGTTAGTTCTCATAAATACACATGAAAAACTAAGCTAGGGATCAGTGAAGTTCTTAGATGAAGTTCCACACATTGAAAGCAGTGCATTCTTGCATGAAGTAGCAATGTTCTTCTGATATGCTGTAAAGATTGGATTTGAATATATGCCTGTCCAAAACTGAAGTTTGCTACAAACCAAAGAACAGTCATAAGTTTTGTCATTATTATGGTCTTGCAATGAATTCTAACTGATCAGAAAATCAGCTTCTAAAAAACAGCTGCAAATGTTAAACCTCTGGAAGAGCACAATCTCATTTCTCTTCAGAAGTGCCTTGGCCTTGTGGAAGGCCAGGAGCTATGTCTTTGCAGAACTCAGCGTTTTCCTAAGTAATGGTTTTATTTGCCATTGTTAAACTAATCCAGCCTAAGACTTTGTGGTTCCCTCTGGACGACAGGGGTGACTACAGTTTACCTTTTAAAGTTCTCAAAAATAATTGATTTCTGCCAGAGTAATATTCTCAGCAATACAGTAGGGAGGTAGTTGTCTCGCCCATTAGCAGTGTGATGAATGGAGAAAGTCATCGGTCCTCAAGAATTAGTGTCGGCTACAAAATAAGGTATTGTACCTGTTCAGGCAAGTCACAGCGTGTAACTCACGTAGTAATGCTCTTCCAGTGTTAATTTTGTAGTTCTGTCTTTGGCAAAGCCATCTATTTGCATTCCTTGTATAGGAGGTAAGAAGTCTCACTGTTCACCTCGTATGGGGGGGAGAAACATCTAGTAGAAGCAGTTACAGTTACAGCAAGCAAACAACTTTCAGCGTGCTTGCCTCATTGACATCTTCTGTCTCTGCCTTGTATATCACATGCAAGAAACAGGCACACCTATGGAAGAAGCAAGTGCTAACATGGGTGATGTTGAAAAGAAAATTAACAAGAGAATACATATTCTGTGCAATGCAACAATATTTATTAAACATTTGTAGTCAATGAACACTTCAAAATAAAAGAGGTATATACCTCTGAGGTGTGACCTGCATAGCATTTCAGTTTAATTTTCTTTACATATGGTATGTATTTTATCAGAACATTTGAAAACTACACCTTACAGACCAAATGCTTAATGCATACAGAAGGTCACAGAATAATGCAGAACTGTTTCCCAGTCACTGGTTAGGTGAGACACTGCTTGACAGAATGCCAGACTTGCAAGAAAAACTTCTGTAGGTTCATTTGTTGATAAAAAGAATTGGTTTTCATTTAAAGCTTCTTTCATTAGACCTGATAACAGCACTAGTTATCAGGAACATAATGTTTTAAGACAGTAAAAAACCCCACAAAACAACACAACAATCCTGATCAATTGTAATGTAGTAACACTGACCAGTAGTATTTTGTACCATCAAAGGATCATACGGCCCAGAGAATGTTCTGTTACTGTGTTCTTCAGGTATCTAATCTGAGCAATAAGTTTTCAACACTTCAAGTTCTTAAGTAAAATTAATGTTTACAAACTTCTGGTTTTGCTATTCTCAGCACTCTTCACTTGTTTTTCCAATCAAGACCACATGCATTAAAACACTTCATCGTGGTTTTTCCTGTATTTTAGTTTTTATTTTTGATTGATTTGCTGCCTGTTTCTGTCTTGTTTGTTTTGTAGGAAAGTAAACAAATACAGTAACATTACATAGATGTCTATTATCTGCCATGTCACTTAACAGCTCTTTCAGGTAAGAAAGTATTGTCTTAACAGATGTAAAAACTGAGACAAAGGACTGAAATTTTCAGCACTAATTGGAGTACCACTGGTGTAAACCAAGATTCTGTAATTTCTTAAATTCTGCCATATATTCTTTCTAAGTGTAACTTTCCTTACTTATGATGATTTATAAAGGTAATATGACACACTTTAATGTGTTCCTTTCTTACCAAAATACTAAGGATAATGTGGTCTATTAACTATAGCTTGTCAAAATGTTGTCATGTTGTTCGTCTGTCTTGCCAAGTTCCTTTCAAGACAGATTATATGAAAGTGTTTAGTCATCAATTATTTTCAGTCACCTGAACTCAGAAGTTACATAAATTCCTTCAGAGAAGTCAGCTGGCAAATGTGAGCAGCTTATGTCCATAAAGTTCATAGCCCTCTTTTGCTGCAGTTGTCAAGAATTTCATTATTGGTTTCAAGATTTGACTGCTGAGGCATAGAACTGACTAGTGCAAATGGTTAGGCATAATTTCAAGTAAAAAGGATACATTCTTTTTCTGTGCAGAGGCAAGACAATGGCATATAACTTACTCCATCAGTAGGGATTCCAGAGGACCTTAAAAAAAGGCACGTCTGCAAAACACTTGGCAAAAGAACAAAACAAAGGATCCCATATCCTATTTTACAGCATAGTACAATAAAGCTCTAGGGTGTTTTTAGAGTATTTATAAAAACAGAACTAAAGCATTAGACCTGTTGATACTCAGTCTACCTCCAGAATTCTACTTCAAGTAGTGTAAAGCTTGAGCAGTGTACCACCTAGCAACAACAGTTACTATGTTGCTTCATCCATATTGTTATCATTGCCAGCACCAAAGTCATCTCCATCTTCAATATAGGAAGAAATGTAGTCATTTTCCTAAACCAATGGGAAAAACCCACCTATCTCTCTCTGCAGATGGCAATGTATAAAATAAATAGGTTTTAAACTTCACTTGAGCACCCAGGTTTTAAAAGAGAAACAGATTTTTTTTTATTTTCTTGGGAAAGAGAAAGGAAAATACTGTAATGAAATTCTGATATATATGAATGAAGAGACATCACTGTTTTAGTGATTAAAATGAGTAATCATATGCGTTGATTGTGGCAGGACACATTCCTGTGTGCAAGATCTTTTTTTCAGAGCTCTTTTAACAGGTCTAAAACACCCACTTAATTAACTACAACACACTGTAGTGCAATAAAGAACATGATGTAATAATGCCTCTCACAATAACTCTCCCTTGGCATCAGAGAAGCTAGTGACATTTCTTTGGCTGCCAGCCAACACACTACTCAATGAGTGGTATCTGTGTAAATAGGAAAAATAACATGATACTTCTTCATGCCCCTCCTCATCATATTCCTCTGGTTCTTTTGCTTCTTCATCATCTTCACTGTCTTTGTTTTATTTTGTCTTTCTCATCTTCACATTTTTCTTCTTGATCATCCTTCTTTTCCAGCTCCTGTCACAAGGCAACTTCCTTTACAAGATAATCCCGTGTTGCAGCAACAGCATATCCTCCACACTACCAAAATGTTAAGCTGCAGATAACAGCAAGACAGCTAGCATAACAATGCTGTGCAAATGTTTTCTGTAGATATTTAAATCAACATGATGTAAAGCACAAGAACTTCATAAGGACTGACTTGGTCAAGCATCAGCCATTGGTCTTGAAGGCTGAAACACTTGTCTTGTGTAAAAAAAAATGAGATGATGATTTCCCTTTACCACCCACTGTTAGAACAGTTGACAGGAGAAGGCCATGTCATACTTGATAAATCCATACCACATACTGTATGTACTAACATAACTGAACCAAACAACTGATGGATTACAACAAGAAAAACTACAGATCTGTTTCACCTTTAAGCTTCCCATTCCCTGGGTAATTGCCTGCCAAATAGATGTTACTTCCTAGGTTTCTCTTTCTGTAGGTTTCTTCCCTCTCAACTTACTACATTGTTTAAGTTCCAACTTAAGTAAATTGGTGAAACAGCAATAGATTTAAAAACTCTGGCACCAGTTCCTCCTTCAGTAAGCTCCAATAGTAGTTCTGCTGTTCATATTAGGCCATATTACTACCCAGCAAAGAGCAACTGGTTGTTGTGCTCAGGTTCAAATAGCAGGAAAGAAAGCTGTTTCTCCACAGCCAGGCTGTATCCTTACCCTAACCCTTGTGCCACCACACTGGAGAACAGTCATCTATCAAAGTAACAGGACAAGGCCAGAAGAAGGTTCTTCAGATTATACCATTTGTACCAAAAACATACTAAAGGTTTCATTTTTCTTCAGCAATTTGTATTGTACAATTTAGAAAGAGTATGCACATCTTGCCTCAATTTTTTTTTTTATCACATCCAGGTTACTTTTAGGGTCAGAATTTTTTTCCATTTTTTGGTTTTGCACCTGGTGAAATAAAATACATCACTATTATTTTTTTAACATGGAAAACACAAATTCTCTTGGGTTTTTTACTTGGTCTTAAGAGCTTACATCTTGAGTATGCCAAGGAAATCCCATATTTTCTGTATTAAAATTACCTTAGACTTGAGCTAGATCATTCATAGAGGTGTCAATTCCTAATTTATGTAAGAGATGCCTAGAGGGCCAGTCTGAAACACACTTAGAACAAGTAGTTGACCAAAGGTTTGGCCAAAGTATGACATTTAGCTTCACAAAATATGTGCCACCTACATACTTACAATTTGTCACTTTTTCATCACATGTTATTTTTCATCATCTTGAAAA
Organism: Acanthisitta chloris; assembly: GCF_000695815.1. Taxonomy (NCBI): domain Eukaryota; kingdom Metazoa; phylum Chordata; class Aves; order Passeriformes; family Acanthisittidae; genus Acanthisitta; species Acanthisitta chloris. The sequence continues at coordinate 10,428 of NW_008659470.1, forward strand.
GATAAAAACACACTAATACAATGTGTATTTCCACCTAGTCCCCCGATTCATGAAGCCTTTATTGAGTTACTCCGTGATTATCTACATGGTGGAGCATAAGTCAAAAATAGTATTCCATGTACCCAATTAAGAGCTACCTGATTTGCACCACTGTAAACCAAAGCTGCCCAAATTCCAGCCTAATCAAGGAAGCAGAACACCAAGAGCTGCTAAGAAAATAACTGTATTTTGTCAAAAGCATTTGTAATAAATAACATTGAGTTTATTTCAGTGTTTTGCCTATGAAAGCATGGTACAGTCAAGCTGAGGTGAGTCAAGCTGTGCTGTAATAATACATGAACAGCATTAAAGCAAACACATCCAGAATGAAGCAGGACTGGAAGGAAAACAAGTGGAAAGTGCAATTCAAAATTATCACCTCTGCACAAACTCCTGCAGGCTTTAAGAAATAATGCATATAGGACAAACAGACATGTAAAGATCTGTCCTTAAATGCTGGGTATCTTTGCCCCTTATCATGAAATTAGAGACATTGACCCATCATTAGTAGAATTCCAAGCGAACTAGTTCCCTACATCCAGACAGCTTAAAGGTGCAAAGCAGCACAATCTAATCTAATTTCCAAATACCTGTCCTTGCAGTCCTTTTTTTTTTTGGTAGTAGGCACTGTTGATACCTAGGATGCTGTGTTCCTCAACCCTGGGCAAGTGTGGGAGACACATGAAATTCTACCCAAAGTTTTGTCACTAAGAAGGCACGTGGTCAGGTCTTAGGTTAAAACATTCAGGAAAAACAGAAAGAGGGAGGGAGACGTGTGTCAAAATAATGCTATCCTTGCACATGTGACTGTGTAGTGATCCCAAAACCACTTCTGTAAACTATGAAAGTAGAATGTTTGAAGGAAGTCTGTTTGAATTTCTGCACAAATTCTTTTGAGTCACCTTTGTTCCACCATGGTTAAAGTGTCACCTAAGTTGGCTGTCCTCAAAATACAATAAAGATAGATATGAGGAGGGCTTATGTGTCATTCATTAGCTATGTGGAAATCTCCTGAGTCATATGAATTTTGTACAGCCTCTCTATCATCAGGATTCCCCCAAAACAATAAAACCACACAGTTTTTGCTATTAGGGGAACCTATCTTTTTAATCTAATCAAATTCTGATGGTCAGCTGACCTTTGCCATTAGAACTGTGTAAAAAAAAATCTACTTTTAAGAGTCAGCAGAGAAACTGGCAGTAAAGAAAGAGGAAGAATTCCCCAGCAAACACTGATTCTTTCTTCATTTATAACAATCACATAATTTTAACAAAAAATAATAAATCTTCATTTATAATTTCATTGGACCTTGGGGAGCTAACTATTGTGTATGGGCTTACAAAAACCACTGGTTTCTTCTTTGAAAAAAAAAGTAATGTTCTGCTGCCACCTTGAGAGATTTTACAAATAAGTATTTGATCTTCAGTTGAATCTTACTGTCTGCCTTTAGTACCATGCTTAAAGAACAAAGCTTTCAGTTAAGCCATTCTCTGTGACTACTGTACATTCCCATTTCTTTTTCTATTTTATCTGTGAACTGAAAAATGACACATGAAGGACTTGGACAAAAAAACCCAAGAAAGTAAACAATTATACATAATAGACAGCTAGATACGGGAAGTCAAGTATTATTTCACGTCATCAGAACAACAGACTTCTACAGAAAACTTTAAGTCATGCATACCAGAAAACACTCTGAAAAATAAATATATGTATGATGCTGTGTAATAAAAATCTTTTTTTCCTGTAAGAACAACCTATATCAGCTCCAACTGCTGTTGAAGGATCTGACTCACAATGCTGCAAAAGAAAGTCGAAAATAAAAATAATGTTAAACCGGGGAAAATGGAAAATAACCCACATTAAATCACATATAAAAGGCTTAACAAATGCAAAAGTCAACCGAATCATAAATAAGATGATTGTGAAACCCAAAGTATAAAGGATTTCTGAACAGCCTTACTTATTGAACAAAAAGGTGTTGACTAAAGATACAAACTTTCAAAACAAAAAGATTTGTGCCATTTTTTTATTCTTTCACTGTTACATATCTCGTATGTTAATATGGCACATCAATGCGAAAGGTGAGAAAGGAAGTTAAATCTGTTCCAGTAAGTTAAAACATTCTACACAAGCAAAGTGAAAAACACAAAAGACAGGCAGTCTCTCAGCTGGTGTGTACTGAATGCTTCTTAAAAATATATAACATACCATTTTTGGTTGTCTTCTTTGATTTCATCTCTCTTAGGAGCCTTCTACAATCTGTATAGAAAATAGCTTTCATATAGATAAATGATGATTTACAGGAGTACTTCTCCCCCCATTACCTACCACAAAAAGGAAAGGGCCCCTGTTGTGCTTGATGCTGTTTAAATGTATGCCTAAATGTTTTAGCATACAACATTTTTAGGGAATTCTAGCTGTAATTTATATTGAGGAGTCAAGACTGCCATTTCACCCACGTAATGACAGCTGGCCTCTGCCCTAAAGAGACAAAGTTCAGACATTCCAGTAGTCCACAGGCCCTTCAACCTATACTCTGTAATTAAATTTGCAGTAGTGAGATATACAGATATGGCTGTGGAAGTTTAATGTCCTAAAACCCATCTACCCATGACAGACATTGGGTTGGGTTATTCCTAGTGACATCAGTGTTTGCTCCCAGTTCTAAATTGGTATCTGTGTGGTGAGTGAGAAATAAGGAAAGCTAGAGAGCTAAAGCTTGCATTTTTTTTGCTTCAAATCAGTTGTTACAAATGAATAAATAAATAAAATATTTTTCCTTTTTTTTTTGGACAAAACAATACTATGTTGTGCTGGTTTGAAAGCAAACTGGTAAGAGACTCTGAGTCAGAAGTACAATTTAATATGAAAAACAAAACAAAACAACAACAAATGCAAAAGAAAAAAAAAAAAGGAAAAAAAAAGCCACTGACAGAGTCCAAAAGTAACCTGACACCCTGTCAGTCAGGGTGTTGGTAGTAGTCCAATGAAATGGTGGCTGCAGTCCTCCTGGAGTGATGGGTCTGTTGGAGCAGTGATCCCGCAGATCCGGTCCTCTACTGAAGGGCCTGTATTAGCTCTTGTCCTCTGGGAATCCAGCA
>NW_008659471.1:0-1438 GCF_000695815.1 Acanthisitta chloris
CAAATGTCATCTCCAGCTGATGGTGGCTCAGAAGCACACGAGAGGAGAGCTGCCTTCCCATATATCCTTCACAAGTTGCTGATACGACAGCAGAGCACAGAAACCAGCACTGCAACCCCAGCTTGACACAATGACTTCATAGTATCATGGACCTTAGAGACCATCCAGCCCCAACTTCCTCACTAGATCAGGTTGCTCAAGGCTTCATCCAACCTGGCTTTGAACACTGCCAGGGCTGAGGATCCTAAACAAAAGAAGAACTTCTTTGATGGAGAAGATTTGATATGCTGAGGCCAGGATCACAGCTGCCTACTGGCAGTATTTGGAGGATCATTTCCCTCTTTCAATTTATCCCCATTACTTCTTGTTCTGTCATTACAGTTCCTAACCAAGTCCCTCTGCAGCTTCCCTGGAGTCCTTTCAGATATTGAAAAGTTGCTCCGAGGTCTCCACATAACCTTCTCTTCTCCGGCCTGAACAGCCCAAATTCTCAGCCTGTCCTCATAGGGAAGGTGCCCCAGTCTCTGATCAGATTTGTGGCCTCCCCTGGACTTGCTCCAGCAGCTTCTCAGGAGAGGTTGCTCTTGCCATGAGTAGTAGCTGTTTTTTCTGGATGCTCAAGCCAGGATCCATAAAGATATCAAGGACAGAGTCCTGTAAATGCCTTTGAGGTTTGGGATGTGCTGTTTGGCTCTGACAGCATCTTTCAGCAAAGAGGGGGCTGAAACCTGGCAAACAGCATTGACCCTTGGTGTCCTCCACCACGGCTGGCTGCATCATGCCTGCTGCTGTTATCACAGCTCCTGGTAGGAAATTACAGGCTGTCTGGAAGGTTTTTATTGCATTGGATTCACAGGGTGACCAACATGGCCAACAGCAGCATAATACAGTCCAGAGGGACAGGGCCCAAGAAGGTATACGTGTTCTCTGCCCACCTGTGCCTTACACCTCTCTGCGGAAGATTAGCAGAGAGCTTTTACTTTATAAGAAGCAGGTGAGGAGGGACTGACACCAGTCCCAGGAGAGGATGCAGACTGAGCTCTAAGTGCCTCTGCACAAGGGCTGCATCTCTTCCAGCCTCACCAGCACCCAAAGGGTTATGGCAGGGAGCAGATGGTGACCTGCCTGGAGGATGTTCTCCTTTATCACTGTTTGCTCACAAACCATATAAAATCATTTCCCTGATCTCAGCTGCTTTGATGCCTGGCCCTGGAGGTGTGAACAGACAAGAATACCTGCTCACTAACGCAATGTCATTGCTCATCTTACCTGTGTGCTACTGGGGCCATGAGCAGGGCTTCTTCTCCAGAGCAGGAGCCACTCGTCCTCAGCTACTTCAAAGCTTGACCTGCATGCTCTTCTATGCAGAATCACAGAATACCCTGAGCTGGAAGGGATCCACAAGCATAATCAAGTCGCACCCTTGCACCGCGGAAGG
>NW_008659471.1:1825-2414 GCF_000695815.1 Acanthisitta chloris
CCCCTTCACCATCTCTGCAGCCCTAGCTACAAGTTTTGTGTACCTGTCCACTCCCCAGCTAAGGAGAGGGAGAGTGTTCAGAGCCTTCCAGGAGTTACATATGGGGGGTCAAGCACATGGGAAGAAGACAAGGAGGAGGTCAAGATGTCAGCTGAGCTTTGGAGGGAGTTGGAATATGGGTTGTCCTTGGTTGAGCTCTGCACTGTGAGGCTGATTCTCAGCTGTGGTGGTGGGAAGGACCTCCTAGGTAATGACACACCAGAGGATGGGCTGGGAGTAGTGAGGTTGAGCCAGATGGATGGAACAAAATTTCTTGGTGGCGAGGAGTTAATAGAGGGTGAAGAAGAAGAAAGAGAAGGTGGGAGGAAAAGACTGAGAAAGATGTGGGCTTGGAGTTGTGAGTCAGAGGGGACTGACCTGTGTCATCAGCTCCAGCACTGCTAGTGCGATTGTACTGGCAGCCACTGGGGTTTTATAGACTCCTAGTATGGTTTGGGCTGGAAGAAACCTCATTCCCACCCTCTGCCATGGGCAGGGACACCTCCCACTAGCCCAGGTGGCTCCAAGCCCCATCCAACCTGGGCTGGAA
>NW_008659471.1:2471-3656 GCF_000695815.1 Acanthisitta chloris
GGGGCCAGCCACAGCTGCTCTGGGCAACCTGTGCCAGTGCCTCAGCACCCTCACAGGGAAGAATTTCTTCCCAATATCCCATCTAACCCTTTAAAACCATTTCTCCGTGTTCTGTTCCTTCATGCCTTGTCCCAAGTCCCTCTGCAGCTCTCTTGAAGCCCCTTTGGGCACTAGAAGGTGCTCTAAGGTCTCCCCAGAGCCTTTCTCCTCCAGGCTGAACTCCCCCACCTCTCCCAGCCTGGCTCCATGGCAGAACATCTCCATGGCCTCCTCTGGACTCTCTCCAGCAGCTCCACATTTTTCTGCTGTTGGTGCCCCAGAGCTGGAGGCAGCACTGCAGGTGAGGTCCCACCTGGAGGAGTAGCTAATATTTGGGTGCAGGTATTGAGCCTTGCAGGACAAGCATGGCCTCACTGATTCTCTAAATGTCCTACCTTTCCACAGCAGTGGAAATTTTCTTCTAGATCTTGGAAGAAAAAGTGATGCAGGACATAAATAAGGATCTATAGAGGACAGAGAGTGGCTTGTGAGTGGGAGCCAATCCAGGAATGCAGATGGAGAAACATGGTGCAGGTTGACTTTCAGTGACAGTGATTATGCAGAATTAGATAAAAAAGTTGTCTGGACACTAATGATGATCAGCAGAACTTGGCTTTGGCTGCAGTGGCCTGTGCAGGATGTGATTTGAATTAACATGGTCTTCATCAAAATGGTTTGGGTTTGGGTTTTTTTTTTTCTAACATACAGTCTTAATATAAGTGGCAGAGTGGAAATTCTTCTTAGAGTTTCTTTCTCTTGTCCCAGTTATTTCTAGTATTAGTGATTATTATCTTAAGGAGATAATTAAATGTCATGTCTATTTGGTTTTGTCCTTGCTTCCCCCCAGTATTAACTAGAAGAAAACACTGGTGGGTTATTTTTTCACTCCTTTTTGCCCCTTCTCTTTCCTTGACCACTTGACAGCATTTCATTTGCACAGTCAGGTTCATTGCTTCTCCCACAGTAACTGGCAGGTTTTCTCCACTTATTTCTCACGGTCTTTCAGTTGGGAAGGGGAAACAGCTTTAAAGAGCACTATTACAGGGTAGCAAAAGTTAATTGAGGATCTTTGGATCAAACAGAAAAAACAGAGCTTCTCTTGGCTCGTCATCATAAAGATGAACTGGATATAAAGTTCATCGTATC
>NW_008659471.1:3721-6421 GCF_000695815.1 Acanthisitta chloris
AGGGCTTTGACGTTGTTACTGGAGCTGGCTTGGACTTCAGACAGGAATTTAGGTCAGATGGGAAGAAGAAACAGGACAAAAAATGTGCACAGGGTTTTAATTTTCCTAAATTTACACCTTTCATGACAAGTCTTGCGCAGCGCAGAGCACGTTCCTCACCTGGGCATCCCAGCAACACCTCACTTTCCTTCACCTTCCTGGGACTGCACCTCTCCACGGCTCAAACCCCACCCAACCTCTGCTGAAGCCCAAGAGAAAACTCCAGCAGATTTCAAAGGGAGCCCAGCTGGAACACTGGTGCATGCTCCTAGCAGTGCCCCAGCGGGTGAACCCGAGTCTGTGCGACAGTGGATGGTCAGAGCTCTCGAGACAAGGGCTGAGGAGCAGCCAGGAGGAAGCTCTGCAGACACAGCTGGCAGAAAATGTGTCCCTGCTTTGGCCTTGGTTACAGAAATCACTACAGGAAATAAGTACAGCGTGTAAATGTGCTGCTGTTCTCCTGAGGGTGGATGTTCTGCTGTAACAGCCATTAGGAGTGTTATAGGACCATATGAGGGTTAGGGTTGGAAGGGACCTTAAAAAAAAATGGGCAGGGACACCTCCCACCACAGCAGGTTGCTCAAGGCTTCATCCCACCTGGCTTTGAACACTGCCAGGGTTGGGGCAGACACAGCCTCCCTGGGCAACCTGTGCCAGTGTCTCACCACCCTCATAGCCAGGAATTCCTACCTAATATCCCATCTGTCCCTGCCCTTTGGCAGTGGGAAACCATTCCCTGTGTTCTGTCACTCCAGTACCTTGTCCAAAGTCCCTCTCCAGCTCTCTTGGAGCCTCTTTAGGGACTGGAAGTGTCTCTGAGATCTCCCTGGAGCCTTCTCTTCTCCAGGCTGAACTCCCCTCAGATCATCTCCATGGCCATTCTCTATCTTTTCATTTTCAGTTTCTTTTACTTTCTGGCATATTATATGTGGATTCGACCATATTAGACTAGACGGAGCTAATAGCAAAAAGATTCGGTAAGCAAAATAAACTCTTCCTTTATTTTTTTTCTTGCATGAAACTTCTCAGGAGAGGAGACCATGTACTGTTCTGGAGTGTGTGCTGAGCTGTTAACCAAGGTGAAGGCATCTGGGGTTTGTCTCTCCCAATGACTTGTGGAGTGCTCTTAAAACAAATCTGTTAATCTGTATTTGAATGGATTTGTGTTCCTCAGCAATAAAGCCAACACTAATAAAGGCTTTGAAAAGAGAGCAGCAAGGTTCTTGAATAACCTTAGTCATCTGCAAACCACCCAGATCCACCAGTCTGAAATCTTAAGCTTCACTGATTTTGAGATCATTGGATAATCCCTTCATTGCAATGCATTAATAAGATACAACTTTTCCATTAATGTTTCTTTAATGGGTTGTTCAAAGAACCAACAGAGAGATCTGCAAAGAAGGGATCAGAAGATCTCTTTAACATTTGCAGATTTTATGGCATGAGAGCATGATAGTTTCAGTGTATTTGCTTAGCACCAGCTAAGCTGCTGTGGCCTTTCTCTTCATAACTTTGTAGGATACATCTGTTTTCAGCCAAAAACAGGATATGGAAAGCCACGTGGAAAGGAGGGGAAAAAATCAACCATATTTGCATTAAAGTTTGGTCCAAGTCTCATGCTGTTTCATACGTGCCTGTGCTGTTTTGCCTGTTTGAAGTACTTAGGGGAGGTGCAACAGCATGGCCTGAAAAGTCTTGTTTTATTGGTACATTTTCCTTGGTTTTCAACATTATTACAAGTCAGGTCAGAAGAAAAGGATTCTGAATATTTGCACTTTGTGTCTTCTTCATACAGATTGCCATAAACATCCCAAAGTTTTGTGAGATACCTGGAACAAAAAGGACAAAGATAGGAAAAAACAATAATCAAACGATAAAAAGAGATCTGATTTTTAGCTTTAAACTTCAGTCAGCTCTGGGTCAAGCTGCTTTTACCCATCCCTCTGGACAGCATGGGTTCTATGATGCTTTTGCATGGAGTTGCAGGAGTTGTCAGGTCCTTCGTGGGCAGGATTGCTGGGGAGGCAATGAGCTGTATAATTTAGATTGGAATACCATCATTGGAACAGGTATAAAATTACAACTTGTTAACACAGGCTGAGGAGCAAGGCCTTGGATTTCCTGGATGGTCACAGTCATCTCTTGGTGAAGCTGCTCTTGGGGACCACTGGAAAGTGTTACCTGGTGGAGCAGGGCTGAGCTGTTGGTTCAGCATGGGAATCCAGCAAAGAGTGTGCTGTCCTTGTACCTGAAAGTTTGGGCTGGTCTTCTTGCCAAACATTTATTTTGCCCATATTTTTGCAGCTTGGAAGCAGTGTGAGACAGGTTGCAGCTCACTCATTGGGGACCTCTGCTGATCCACCTTATAGCACTGCTGAAGGAGTGTGTTACACTGGGAAATGAGGGAGCAGCAAACTCCAAATGGACTTCGTGTTCAACTCACCTTCTAAAGAGGAATGCTGGGGTGTTCTTGCCAGGCTAGGAGAGCTGGGCGCATCCAGCCTGGAGAAGAGAAGCTCCAGGGAGCCCTTCCAGTGCCTAAAGAGGCTCAAGTAGAGCTGGAGAGGGACTTGGGGCAAGGCATGGAGGGACAGGATGCAAGGACTGGCTTCACCCTGGAAAAGTGGAGATCTGGGTGGGATATTGGGAAGAAATTCTTGG
>NW_008659472.1:0-366 GCF_000695815.1 Acanthisitta chloris
TCGGTGCGCAGTGCGGGGGGTGAGCGGTGCCGGGTGTCCGGTGCTGGGCGCGCGGTGCTGGGCGCTCCGAGCGGTGCTCGTGAGCCGGTGCGCGTTAACCGATGCTCGGAGGGATGCAGCGTGCCCGGTGCTGCGTTCACGGACTGGTGCTGGGTGTTCGGTAACTGGGTGCTCAGAGCAGTGCAGGATGCCCGGTTCTGGGTTCACAGAGTGGTGCTGGGTGGCTGGAGCAGTGCAGCCTGGTGCTGGTTTCACAGAGTGATGCTGGGGGCTCGGTGCTGGTTTCACAGAGGGATGCTGGGTGCTCGGTGCTGGGTGCTCAGAGCAGTGCAGGATGCACTGGCCTGGGTTTCCCATGTGGTGCTT
>NW_008659472.1:764-10275 GCF_000695815.1 Acanthisitta chloris
GTGCTGGGTTCACAAAGTGGTGCTGAGTGCTCGGTGCTGGGTTCACAAAGTGGTGCTGAGTGCTCGGTGCTGGGTTCACAGCATGGTGCTGGGTGCAGGGTACATTCAGTGCAGTGCAGGGTGTGTGGAGAGTGCTGCAGGGTGATCAGTGCACGGTGCAGGATGCATGGCAGGTGGTACAGGATGCTCAGCACAAGGTGCACCTGGTGCTCCTTGTACCCTTCTCCCCTCGTTCCTGCCACCTGGCACACGCTCCCCTGGCACCCTTTGGTGGCCCAGTTCCAGGCTGTGCCCCCCATAACCTGAGCATTGCTGTACAGGGAGGTTCCCACGGGCCAGGGCTGTCTGTCTGTCTGTCCAGATGTCCATAGCTGAGCCGAGGTCAGGACTGCCCTCCCCTGCCAGGGTGAGTGTGGCAGCCTGTGCCTCATCCTGTGCCTGGTGAGGGAGAACCTGTGCCTTTGGGTCTCGGTCAGTGTCATCCTCAGTTGTTAGCACGAGAGCTGTTGGCAGCCCTGGGGTCAGGGTGTGGGTCCCTTGGCATGGGGGTGCAGGTGGGTGCCTGCCTATCTGTGTTGGCCCCTCACAGCCCACCTGAAGCACTGACCCTCTCCCAGCTGTACCCACCTGCCCCTCGCCCTCCCCAGCACTGCTGGCAGCATGTCCCCAGGGCCAGCAGCGTGAGCTAGGCCACGTCCTCCACGGGCAGGGGATGGTTTGCATCACACAGGGCTTCGCTGTGTTTGTTTGCACGCTCAGGCTCTGTCCAAAAATCATCTCACAGCTTGAAACACTTGACATGCCTCCCTGTGCCAGTCAGAGCTGCCCCACCATCTGCTTGGACTCCCTGTCGGGCAGCAAGTGCTCCCCTTGGCACAGCCGTGCTTCTTCCTCCTGCTCGGGCACCGAGCAAGGGTGAGCAGAGAGCTGAGAATGAGTTGTGCTAACAGGTTTCCAAATTTGCCGTTGCTTTTCTGGGAAGGCTGCAGTGTGCTCGTGGGGAGCTGTCAAGTACCAACGCAGGTTCGGATGTGTCCTCCAAGAAGATTTGCCATCGCGTGCCTGGTGGCAGCTGATGCTTAGTGCCTGCTGCCTATGGCACAGCAGCAGCTGTACTGCAGTGCCTGCAGGGAGCTGAGGGTCTCTGGGGGGCTCACACAGAAGAGGCAGCCAGGAATTTGAGGGGCAGTGTCTGAGCACCGTGTGGGTCACGGGAGATATCGCTGTGGGGGGATGCAGGCAGAGCTGTGCCCTCCACACTGTGATATGCCAGGCTGGGAGTGGAGCTGCCTTGGATGCTCTGCAGGACACTGGTGGTCTCACCAGAGGGACGTGCAGGCTTGTGCCACTGCCATCCCCTGCCTGTAGGTTTTACAAACTGTATTAGTAATTTGTCGCTATTTTAAGGAGCTTTTTTCCGAAGGCAGTTTGCATTACGGATCCACCGAGCCTTGGGGGATGTGTGGGATGGCAGGAGCGCTGTTAAAATTCAGGGGCTGTCAAGAAGATTTTTGGAGAGAGAAAACAACCCCCAGCAGGTGGTTTTATTTGGCACCATACAGATGCGCCTTCTGATGAATTTGTGGTGCCTTGAGGAACCTCAGCCGAGCGTGTTTCCCTTCGGATTCCGCGTGCAGCGACTGTGTGGAACGCGGGAGAGGCTTCCCTGCTCTGGTTCACACCATTTTCCCAAACTTTAGTGCAGTTCTAAACCCCTGTCTGCCTCCAGTTCCACAGGAATCCTCTCAAAAAAATCCCATCTCAAGGCGAACGATGCTTTTTTCCCCTTTTTCATCCCAAATCCATCCTTCCATGCTGGCCTGGCGGTGCAGGCAGGAGGGTGGGCTGGGGCTGGCCCCAGGGTGCAGGAGCCCCTTGTCCCCTTGCAGGAACTGCAAACAAGAACAGCAGCAGTTGCTCAACCCTCAGCGCTCGGAAGTGAAGCAAGAGGGTGGTTCCCATGGCACATTCCCAAGCCAGGGAGCCCAAACTGTGACCAGGGACTCCAAAAGTGGCTGCAGCATCCAGGTGCTTCTCCATGGAGAAATAACCACGGGCATGTCAGCTCTGGAGCTGCTGCAGCCTGCTGTGGGGCAGGAAGAAGCAGCTAGAGGTTTCCAGCGCTCCTGTTCCTGCTCAGTGCTGGGGGAGATCCTGTGCTGTGAGTGGTTGTGCTGGTAGGGGCTGAGCTACAAGGGGGGTGGGAGAGCAGCAGGAACCCCCAGGCAGCTGTGCTCACAGCTGGCTCTGGGCCAGCGTGGCTGGGTGGCAGGCAAGGCAAGGGCACGGTGCAGGGGAAGGGAGGCTTGTGGAGGAAGGACACGGAGCAGGGCAAGGACACTGAGCAGGACAAAGGCACTGCAGAGCAAGGACAGCGAGCAGAAGGCCTTGGTGGCCCAGCATTTGCAGATGCAAATGGCAGCAGAGGACACAAATGGAGGCGGAGGACCAGGGCTCGCGTCTGGCCTCCTGCCGACAGGAACCGCAGCGGGAAGCACTCGGATGTGCCGTGCAGGGTGATCTGGCTGATGGCTCAGCCACGCTGCGCAGTCTCGGAAGGACACAGTTCCGTTTCTTCCAGCCATGGTTTCACAAGGGCTTCTCTCCCCTGCCAGGGCTTTTCTCCCCTGCCAGGGCTTGAGGGGTGGTTGCCTGTCCTTGCTGGGGCTGGGCTTGAAGTGGGCTTGGAGTGGGAGGCCACGAATTCACACGTTGCTGTAGTGTGTGCTGGCGCTTTCCAAAGTTTCTGGCTTTGTGGAAATGCCAAACACTTGTCCTTGTGGCGTCCGACGTGTCGAGCCTGACTGGGCCACGGTGGAGATCCTGGGGCTGGTCCATGCTCAGGGCTGTGTTCCTGAGGGAGCCACAGAAGGCAAGGATGAGCAGAGGGGCTGGGGGAGATGGGGTACAGCAGTGTCCCCTCTCCCCTCGCTGCCCATGGGACGAGCTGCAGCCTCTCTGTCCTCCCTGCCCTCTCCTCAGGCACTGCCTCCAGCCCTGGGGCTGCTGCTGCTGCATAGGGAAATAAAATACTTAGATTTTGTTTCTTAAGCAAATTTGAGGTTTTGGGGTTTCTCTTGCAGAAACAACTTTTTATTTGCAAATCCTGATCTTCGTGCGTGCAGGAATGGAGCTTGTTGAGACTTAGGGTTTGGCATGTGGATTGGGAAAATATTTTTTGAAGATACTTTTGTGTTTTTTCTAGCAATTCTTCTGACTTCTTTTTCTCCCTTTTGCCCTGGCAGGCTCTGACCACCCACATTCCCACGGGGAATCTTTGTGTAGCTTTGGGAGGGAAGAGCTGTGTTTGCACTGAGCGTGGTGAGTGAACACAGGGGCTGCAACCTCTGGGTCCCCTCACCCTGTACCCCTTTGCCATGGGAATCCCTGGGACATACCCTGGGCCAGGGGTGGGAGTTGGAGAGAACCAGTCAGGGACATGAGAAGGAGTCTTAGAATCATCACAGAATCCCAGACTGGTTTGGGTTGGAAGGGACCTTAAAGATATTCTAGTTCCAATCCCCCTGCCTTCGGCATCCCCCTGCCTTGGGCAGGGTCACCTTCCACTAGACCAGATTGCCCAGAGCTCCATCCAGCCTGGCTTGGAACACTTTCAGGAATGGGGCAGCCACAGCTTCTCTGAGCTAGGAGTGTGGAGGGCACCTCTGTGCTCCCTGAGAGCCCCCCATCCAGCTCTGGGGGGAGCAGGACAGTGGGGTCACTGCTCAGGGCAGAAGGGGAGGCAGTGTGGGATCATCTGTCTGTAACAGTCCCTGCAGTAGCACCCACACTGTCCCCCTGAGGCAGCAGCTGCAGAGTAATTAAGGACAGGTGAAGCTCTGTGGGTTGATTAAAAGTCAGAACCTCTCTGTGAAGTGTAGAGCTCGTGTCCCATTTTGGGACAAAGTGCTTCCAATGTGGAGACTGAGCTGATCTGTTGGCTCCATCCATCGCTGGGAGGTCACAGACACCCCTCCTGCTCCAGCAGCCATCTCTCACAGCCCATGGCATGGAGTGCTGGATGTTTCCTTTCCCTGCCTGTTCCCCTCACTCGTCTCAGCCCTTCAAGCAGCAGTTCTGCCTCCTGACCCTCCTCCTCGAGCCAGGGGGGGATGTGGTGAGCCCCTTCCCTCTGGCTCAGCCGGAGCCTTGCTCAGGGGGCACAGTGCTGGGTGGGTGCCTCCATCCCTGTCTCGTGCCAGCAGTTTCACTTTGGGTGTTTCATAATTAATCACCACTCTGAGGCGAAGGCTGTTGGTGTTCAGTGAGGTTGGCAGGGTGAATGCTGTGGTTTCCATCGCCGGACGCTAAGTGCCATGGCTGTGCTTGGAACGAGGGATGGGCAGAGGGATGTTGCTGTAAACTGGTGGGTTTTTATTGTTTGAGGAACACTGTAGCATTGAGCAGGATAATAAAATGTTTTGCTAATCATTACAGCCTTGGGGTAATAAAGCAACAGTCCATTTGTGCTGGGAAATGTCTGTGGATTCCTGGCTGATGGGATTTAGAGGCTGTTGGAGTTGGTGATGGGCTGTGCCTGGATCCCTGGCCAGGGTCTCTGGGATGGACTGTCAGGTGCTTGGCTGGAATGTGCTGCATGGCTCAGGGCTCCCACCTCGCAGGCTTTTCTGAGTGAGAAATCCTCAGAGCATCAGACTCTGCTGGTTTATTTTTCTGGGTACTCAGAAGTGAGAGTAAATTCTCCCTTTCCCTCTGAGCAAATTGGTGCTAAGACACAGCTGAAACCCTCTCCATGCAGTTCAGGTGCTGAGGTGAGTGCTCAAACAATCATCCTTGTAGTCTTTTGACTGTTTCTTACAGTTTTGCATGGGATTTCTTTGTGATTTTACAGTTTTCGTTGGTGATGTAAATGCAAACCACGGGGCTGTTAGTGCTGTTCGGGGCTTTCCCAAGGGACACAGAACACTGAAGTGCTTTAAACCCCAGTTGTTTTTAGTGGGAATGACCTCTGGTTCCGGTGGATGCTCCAGGTTTGAGGCCTGCAGTGCAGCTCCAGCTTTAATCACCAGAACCCATCCTGCTGGCAGTGGTGCTGCTCTCGCCACATGGTGGCTGAAAGCAGCTTCTTTTTTTTTTTGTTGTGGTTTGGTTTTGAGTGCTGCAGCTTATTTTCCTGCTCATCAAAGCGGCGCCGTGTCCCACCTGCAGCAGAGGTGTGTGCAGAGCTCCCGTTCACTGCCAGAAGCTGCAGCATCGATCAGGTGGGGCAGGTTGGACCCTGCTCCTGCTGGCTGGCTGTGCCCCAGGATCAATCCCCATCTGTGCAGTGCTGGGCAAAGGAGCACGAGCACAAACAGGAGCTATGGGTTGTGCAATGGGGCTGACGCTGCACTCGTGTGACCACAGCCACCCCCACGGTGCCTCCACGGGCAGAGATCGGGGCTGGCTCTGTGCTCTGTGTCCCACAGCTGCTCCTCGGCTGCTGTGTGGATGTTTGAAAACTGCTGATCAGCTCGAGCTGCTTGGAAACTGAAATGGAGAGGCACCTCGAGTGTCTGCATGCCAGCAGTGCCTGCAGCCTGTCCCTTCCAGGCAGCCAGGCAGAAAGGGACCTGGGAGTTTGGATAGATAGAAAGGTGAACATGAGCCAGCAGTGTGCTCAGAGGGCCAAGAAGGCCAATGCCATCCTGGCCTGGATCAGAACAGTGTGGTCAGCAGGACCAGGGAGGTGATTCTGCCCCGGGATTCGGCTCTGGTGAGGCCACACCTTGAATCCTGTGCTCATTTCTGGGCCCCTCAGCTCAGGAGGGACATTGAGGTGCTTGAGCAGGTCCAGAGAAGAGCAACGAGGTTGGTGAAGGGACTGGAGCACAAGTGCCATGAGGAGAGGCTGAGGGAGTTGGGATTGTTTAGCCTGGAGAATAGGAGGTTGGTCTGAGCTCAGGTTGGGGCTCAGTCACCCTCAGGCAAGCTGTGTTTATTTCTGTTAGTGAACTGGAGGCTATCAATTAGGTAATGAAATATTGCTGATTTGTGAAGATGGGAGCTGGATCTTTTGGGACATTTCTTGCTGACCACAGTTTCTGCTGCTATTCCACCACAGAGGCATCTGCAGTTCTTCATCCTTTTATTAAGCCCCAACAAATTGAGCTGAAAATTTCCAGGCCACACCTACATCTTTGGGGGAAGTGGCAGTTAATGACAATCATTTCTGGGAACGGTTTAAAGAAAAACGCAGCTTTTGGTCATGTGTTGTTCTCATAGAAACTGGTTTTGTGGCTATTTGTGACACTTAAGAAATGGACTGGGTGTTGTTTCCCCAGTGCAGCTGGTGCTGAGCTCTGGCTGTGCCGCACGGGACTGCTCGGGCAGTGCTGGGGGTTTACCCCAGCCGCAGGTGCTGCGGGGGCTGTGGTCAGTCAGGGCTCTCTGTTGGAGCTCAGAGCAGCCACACAGCATCAGGAAGGAAATCAGCAGCACGTGCGTGTCCGTGTGTCTGTCTGTGCACGGAGCTGGAGCTGTTTCCGGAGTGGGGTGTCTCGGGATGGGCTGTTAAACCGCCGCTGCTCTCTGCTCCACAGCACTGCAGAAGTGCACCCAGGGATGAAGCTGCTGTTCCATGGACCTGCAGCCTCATGCAGAGCTGGAATTCTGCAGTGCATGGAGGCCAAGCCAGGGTCAGGCAGGAAGCCTCGTGGGGAGCGAGGGCACTGTGGATAAACCCCGTGGAGTTTGCGTTGGGTGGAGTTTCCCTCTGTTTGCTGAAGGAGAGGGGATGGTGACGCTCGGTAGCAGCTGGGCAGGAGGGGAGGAGATTCGTGTGGCTGGAATTGCAATTAGTGTCTGTACTTGTAATGTTCTCAAAAACATCCTCTGGGGCAGGACACTGTCGTGCATCGAGAAGGAAGTGACTGGGAAGGGCCCAGTGGCAGCAGTCCCATGATGAGCTGGTGGTTCTGTGCACCCACTGTGATCCTTGGAGGGGAGTGACATCCTGCTGGGTCCTGGCCCCTTGGGTGCTCTGCTGCAGTTTGGTGTTCTGGACTGTCACTGGGATGTTCTGTGCTTGCAGGATGGCTTCAGGTAGTGCGGGTGGCTGCTGGGCTCCCCAGAGTGAGGGCAGTCCATGTGGGTGCAGGTGCTGTGTCCTTGTGGGAAACCTGGAGTCCAGGGATTTGGTTTCCTACCTGGAGAGATTTACATGCTGTGAGGGGCTGGTGCTGCTGCCTAGGCAGATGGTGAGGCTGAAGAGAGCTTTGTTCCTTGGGAGGTCCTGGCAGCATGGGCAGCTTCTAGTGCCAAGGTTGGCACCCCCATGACCTCACCTGGAGGCACAAGGGTGACCTGCCAGGCCTGGGGGCTCCTCTGGGCTCCATCTGTTTCACTGTCACTGATTTAGGGACTCTGTCCATCATCTGACTTGTGTCTGATTCCTACATTTGCAGCAGGTGAGCATGGAGCTGATTCCTCTGGGCCAGGCCACTGTGCCAGTTGGTGTGGTCTGACTTGTGTCTGATTCCTCCATTTGAGCGTGGAGCTGATTCCTCTGGGCCAGGCCACTGTGCCAGTTGGTGTGTGCTGGAAGGGTGCCACAGTCAGACTGACCTTCCCTGAGTTTTAAACATCCCAGCTGCTCCAGTCCCCCTGAGGCTTCTCTCTTCCAAGAGGCTGCATTTCCTCAAAGAGCAGCTGCCTTTCCTCTTCCTTCTGTGTCTCTGGCATGGCCCAGTGAATGGTGCCAGTGCCTTGGGGCAGCTGTGCTGTGTCCAGCTCCACCAGGACCACCTTTCCCTGGAGCTTGGAGGGAGGTTGTGTGTCAGAGGGGAAGGTGCTGAGGAGGAGAGCAGATGTGTGTGACAAATAAACAAATCAACACCGTGCCTTCTCTTCCCCATCAGGTATTTTGGCAGTCGCCTGTGTTTCGGCATGAATCTTGGCTAGCAGCAAAATGACTGTACAGGGGGAAGGTAAGTGCATGCAGGTGGCACATGCCAGAGCAGTTGGGTCCCTTGGGATGCTGGGTGAATGTGTCACATCTGTCCACAACATCACTGGTGCCCTGTTAACATTGTGTGGCCTTCACAAGCTGACAGGATGTGGTGGTTCATGCCTAAGTCCCATCAGCATGTGAAGGCTTTCTGCCTGTAGGACCTCTTGTGTGCTTGTTTGTCACTCTGCTGTCACTCCCCCACCAGCTCCTGTCCTCCCCCATGCTCTGGGTACCAGCCTTGCCCTTGATGGTTATCAGGGATGGAGCCTCTGGCTGTGGGTCACAGGCTATCCCTGTCCTGTAGTATCCAAGCTGGGCTCTGGGGCTTCAGCCTGGGGTCAGCTGTTGGCACTTTGATTTCTGCTCTCATGTCACCAGTCCTTGCCATGATGTGCCAGAGGAATTCCTGAGAGCTCCCTAATTCTTGCTGGAGTGGGAAGCTCTCGGAGCCAGCTTGGACATCTGAAGGACTAGAAGGCTGTCTCTGATCAGACAGCCTAATTGTGCCATGTTTCCACCACTCTGCTGTGGAGGAAATGACCCATTCCTTTTCCCTCTCAGAGTAATGAGCCCCATAAATTTTAGGCAATTGTCATTGGAGAATTGCACAAAAGTGTTAGATCCAGCTGGTTTGTTTGTGGTTGCTCCCAACTCACTGCCAGGCACGCTCTGGTGGTTGTTGTTCAGCCCTCCCAGCACAGCAGGGTGATTCCACCAGAGGAGTTTGTTCCATTTCAGCCCCCCAGGGCCCGTGGCTGCTGTGCAGGAGCAGATGCAGAGCCCAGAGCTCAGCAGTGGGGACAAGTCATGTTGCTGTGGGCACCTGTCTTTCCCACTGCCCTACATGGAGTGAGAGCTTCCCCACACTAGTGGTGTTGGGTGGGAGTGGTGCAGGCTGTGTTCCTACCTGCCAGACAGCCAAGATGGTCCCCAGGGACACAGAATCCCAGAATCATTCAGGTTGGAAAAGATCTCCAAGATCTTTGAGTCCAACCCGTGCCCCATCACCACCTTGTCAGCTAGACCAGAGCACTGAGTACCACATCCAGTATTTCCTTGTACACCTCCAGGGATGGTGACTCCACCACCTCCCTGTGTTATAAATTGCGGCCCAATAAATTGGCAGGAGCCAATTCAATTAAGAAATTTATTGTGCCCGGCCCAGCACCGGGCGGTGACGTGTGTTATAAATTGTGGCCCAATAAATTGGAGTCTCTGCTCCGCCAACGGCGCACACCCCCCTTCCCCAAAGTCCCCGGTTTGAGACTCTTCTATTTCCCCGCTCCGTGTGGCTCTGCGGTGCACTCTGCGCCTGCCGAGCTGTTGCTAGGGACGCTGTTCCCGTTGTTGCTAGGGATGCTGTTTCCGTTGTTGCTAGGGATGCTGTTTCCGTTGTTGCTAGGGACGCTGTTCCCGTTGTTGCTGGGGAGTGTTCCCGTTGTTGCTCGGCAGTCTTGTTCCCACCTCCTTGTGATCGGAGAGCTGGAGATTCCCTTCTCGGTGCTTCCGTGTGTAAGTTCCCCGACCTGTTGAACACCTTTTAACTTTTTACCTATATTT
>NW_008659473.1:0-1927 GCF_000695815.1 Acanthisitta chloris
GTGTTGGAGGGTTTGCGGGTCGGGACCGCACGGCCGGGGGCAGGCAGTGTTGGAGGGTTTGCGGGTCGGGACCGCACGGCCGGGGCAGGCACGGAGGGTCTCCCCGCGCTGGAGCCCCGAACGTTACAGTCACCCGTGTTTGCCCCAGAGCAGGACCACTCCGTCTGCTCCAGGGTATAGAGCTGCGCCCCAACCTTCATCTGCCACCAGCGTTACAAACAGGATTGATTTGGGTCTATCAAGGCAACGAAATACCTTTTATTAGATAAAAATTGCACCCAAATGGAGTCGTAAGTATTAATGACATATGACTTGCCACCTCCTTACTTATGTAAATAAGGCCCTCATTCCTTACAGTAGCTCATTATAATTCACGTTGCCCAAATATGGGTTTATTTTGGGAACTTTGGTATTTGATGGATTTTCATGGATTTTGAAACGGATTGAGTCTGGTTCCCACTCCTCTGCTTCCACCCACCTGAAGTTAAGATGTCTAGAATGAGAAATTATGCTACAGACCGTGTAAGTATAATTATATATCGGCAATTAAAAAGTCTGGCCCCTGTAAAACAGACTCAGGGGCTGATCAGATTTTGCAAGTTATGCCATTACTCGGAATCCACACCTAAAAGTTCTAATTAACAAAATACCAAGGGGGTTGTTTAAGATAATTTTCAATAATCCTCTTACTTTTACCCTAGTCTATGTTGCCCCCGATCCAGACTAGAATGCTCAAGGAGTGCTGGAGATCTAGGGGTGGGGGTGTCGCCCAGCTACGGCAAGGTCCACCCACTTCCCCGACAGCGCTTTAAAAGAGCGCGGCTCGCAGTGGTTACTTCACACACACACAAAGGAGGAGTTCTTGCTCCTCAGGAAACCCTGCAAGCTCGGATCGCTACTACAAAAACATTTGTCTCAGTGGATTATCCTCACTGTCAGGTAAGAACTTTTTTTCCCCCTCCTAAGCAACCACAACAAAAAAAGATTTAGAGGAGGTGGAGACGAAGTAAAAATCTACTAAATCTGGACTGTTTTGAAGAGTTTGGAGTTGTGCTGCAGAGTCTTGCACTGGCTCTTGGCATCAGCTGCAGTTTACAGCATAAAATCCAGACCTATCTGGTTCTGCGTGTGAAGTGGGAAGAGGAGCTATCAGGGGATAAACTTCCAGGCAGCAAAACACTTGCTGGAGTTTGGAAACGATGCGTCCGATAGCCAGCTCTCTAATCTCACGGGTTTGCTAAATCCCAGTGCGAGCCGCTGGGGGTATGCTGGAAATCCTGCTGGGTTTCAGCCGCCTCTGCAACTAAAACTCTCCGCAAACGTAAACTCTGGAGGCTCTGTTATTTACTCTGTGATAAGTCGTTGGGCAAATATTAGGTTCTGGTTCATATCAGACACAAAGTCCCCGGTAGCCTGGGGGCTCTGCGGGGGAAGGAGCTCTCTGGAATCACCGGGAATAAAGGACGGTCCCGAGTTGACTTTCATTAGCAAGCATGCTTACGGTTCTTCTCTCTTCCCTCCACCAGGAGCCCAACCAGAATGAAACTGGTTCACGTAGCCCTGCTCTATCTCGGCTCTGTGACCTTCTTCGGGGTGGATACTGCAAGAGTGGACGTAGCGATAGAGTTCAAAAGAAAGTGAGTATCGGAGCTCACCCTCCTGCCAGCGCCCACGGCCGCGCGTGTTGCTGCGGAGCCTCCGCGCCCCGCACCGGGCTGCGACCAGAGGGACTGGATTCCCTGCGGGATTGCACGGCTCCTTAGAGGCCTCGTGCCCTTACAGGAAGCGCTGGGGAGGCGAGGGGGGAGAAGGAACAAATCTCGGCGCTGGCAAAGATTTTCGCCCCTCGACTTTATTTGGTTTGGCTCCCGCGCCGGAGGCTCGCGCTGACAGGCTGTCTCTTCCTCGCGCTGCTTTCAGATGGACG
>NW_008659474.1:0-216 GCF_000695815.1 Acanthisitta chloris
TGGTTTTGTTTCCCAGCTCTTCATGCCAGCTCCATCCCTAAAACACAGCTTTTCCTGGGCAGGCTCGGACGGGACAAGCAGGGAGCTGGTTCTCCCTGCCCTGCTGAAAAGTCCCTCTGGAGATGTGCCCAGCGGTGTCACCCCTGCAGGGTGATGTGTCAGCTCTAAAAGCACCTGGTTTTCCACCTTGGGGCTGTGTGCAGGAAGGGGCTGTTC
>NW_008659474.1:296-2530 GCF_000695815.1 Acanthisitta chloris
CTTCTCAGGGGTGGTGCCATCCCCAGGTCCCTGCTCGGTTTCGTGCATCCCTCCCCTCCCAGCTCGCTTGTCAGCTAATGGCGCGGCTTATTCCTATGGCTTTTTAAGTGCTTAATGGCGCGCGGGGCTAATGATGCGGCTCCCTCTGTTCGTGCCGCCTGGATAGATGGATGGTGTCGGGGCTTGGCGCTGCCTGAACCGCCGAGAATGGGGACAGGGATGAGAAGAGGCCCAGGCGGTGCCCCGCGGAGCTGGGGGCTGCAAGCGGGCGTCTGCCTGCCCGCCTGCCTCTCCTCCCTCCCCTGCGCGGCTGCTCCGAGCAGTAATGTCACCATAAACGATATTTATCACGAGGTGATAAAAATCTATTTCCAGCGACCTCTTGGAAATGGCCCTCGTAAAACCAGGCAGCAGACGGAGGCAGGAGGCAGACAGCAGGGAGAGGGCACCGGCAGGGAAATGGCTGTAATCAGCCGCGGAGCAGGGGCTGGATCTGCCGGGGGGGCCCTGCCATTCCCGACCCCGGGAAATTGATGGCAGCCGTGAAGGCCAGAGGGCTGCCCAGGCACAGCTGGGCGGATGCTTGGGCATCCCAGGGCTTGAGCATCTTGGGATGCAGCATCCAGGCTGTGAAGGGAGGACCAGAGTGATGCTGATCTTTGGCCAATAGGACGGAAGGCTTCTGCAAGCCATCCTGGGGTGGTCTCAACGTGAGACCTTGATTTGGAGATGCTGGAGCTGGTCCTGGAGCAGCAGATTGGGCTGGGATGCTGAGCTAGCCATCTTTCCCTCAATATTCCCAGCCATAGGGATGACTCTCCCACCAGCAGGCACTGCTGGGTCACCCATTGCCCCCTATATCCATCCTGGGGGGTCACCGTTGATCCCACAGTCCCCCCAGCTCCATCTCTCTGGTGTTGATGGCTGGTGCTGATTCAGCATCCTGACACTAATTACTCAGCCTATCGTGGATCCTGGCTGTAAATTCTCCAGCAGGAGTGGGTTGGATGGCAGAAAGTCTCTCTGGCTTCTTTCCCCAGTGACCTGAGCAGGGACCTGTGATCCCATATAATTTGTCAGAGTGCTGAGTCGGCAGGAGGGTGCCTTGTCCCTCCCCACCCACCTTTGGGGTGCGCTGCCCTCCCAGTATCCCTCCTCCCTGCTCAGCATCCCTCCTGGCTCTGTGATACTCAGCTCAGCTCTGTTCCCACCAGCACTAGGGACAACCTAGGTGACCCCATATCCCTGCTGCACCCCAGGTGCTGCTGCTGGTCTGGGCATCCCTGGGGGCTTCACTGATCTGTCAGGGGATCAGAGGGCACCTGGACCACCTTCATGGGGCTGGAGAGGTGGGATTTGTTCTTAAAAGTGAGGACAGGGCAGGACCCTGGGGGAGGAGGGATGTGGGGGAAGACAGCTCCCAGCTGCAGGGTCTAATCTGCTGCTCTGATGAGACTTTAATCACTTAAAGTAATTAAGCAGGTGGGGTGTTGGCTGGACCCCCCCCAGGCTCCTGGGTGTCTCCTGCATGGGGGTGGCTGCCTTAGAGCGGGACACAGGCTGGTGGGGATGGGGCTGGCTGGGTGTGCAACTCCCACCCCAGCCAGATGTGGTTCCTCGCAGGGCTGTGCCAGGAGGGGACAGCAGGGAGGATGGGAACATCCTTGCTCTCCTCTGCAAAGCTCTCAAAATCCCCACGGAGGGACATGGTGCTGCTCAGGGACTTGATGCCACCGCAGGGCTCTGTGCCCACCTGCCTGCCGTGCCCCGGGCGCGTGGTGACACGGCAGAGTGTGTGTGGCAGGTATTATCCTGCATTAAAGTTTCCCCTTGCAGATGGTTCACGTTTAATCTGCGGCTTAACGCAGCGCCGGACCTGGCGGTAAGTCCGTCTTTAGATGGCAGGCGGGAGCCGGGAACGGGCGCTAAGCTGCCCGCGGGATGGAGAAGGGGGACACGGCGGATTGAGGGACACGGATTGAGGCTTTAATGCCGCCGCGTTGCAAGCTGATTGCCCAGCCGGCGTGTGGCCCTCGCAGGGAGCTCGGGGATTGCCGTGGTGTGCCCTCCCCCGGGATGGCCAGCCTGGCAGAGCCTTGCGCCCGCCTGGGCACTCCTCCCTGCCTCAGTTTACCCCGGAGTGTGCTGTAGAGATTGGCATCTGTGGGAATGTCCCGAAAACATGAGCCGCTGTGGGGTGGGTGGGATTTTCCAGAGTGAAAAGCCCCTTGGGG
>NW_008659474.1:2635-3124 GCF_000695815.1 Acanthisitta chloris
TGGCAGGTATTTAGGGTGGTGGGGAGGGGACATTGGCTGTGGACTGCCTGGCAGCTCTGGAGCTGGAGGTGGGTGAGCTGCACACTGTGGCGGGTTGTGGTGTCCCAGGATGGGGATGGGGAGCACCAGACATGGAATAGTGGTTGGGGCTGAGCAGCAGCTTGTCCTGCAGGATTCGGGTGGCAGACAGCAAGCTCTGCATCCCCCGACTCCTGGCCTGGGGCTCTGTGGTCTCAGGGGACCTGGAGCCAGGACAGAGGGAGGTGGGAACTGCGGGGACATCCAAGGCCGGGGGGTCACTGCTCTGGCCAGGGGAGTTTGTCTCAGTGTGGAATGGCATTATTTCAGCTGTTCACTCTGGACTCTAATGATGACAGTGAAAGCTCTGTGCTGCACAGCCTTGAGGAAATCCTTGCAGATTTGAGAGGGCTGATTATTCCCTGCAGGGCCAGGGCCAGGAGTGCTGTCCATGCACAGGTGGGATGCTTG
>NW_008659474.1:3222-3439 GCF_000695815.1 Acanthisitta chloris
AGCACTGAGCAGGGCACGGGTACCATCCTGCCCAGCCAGCCTGGTCCTGAGGTGATGGGGGGGTTGTACATGGGGGGTGAGCAGTGCAGGGCTTCCATATGGATGTGGAGTGACGTGGAGCACAGCACTGCTGGGGCAGTGGGATGGAGGTGCTGACATCCCCACCAGCCGTGGCTCATCCCACAATCCGGGGAAACTGAGGCACGTGAGGTGGCGC
>NW_008659474.1:3531-3811 GCF_000695815.1 Acanthisitta chloris
GCGTGCCCCCCGCCTTCCCCCTCCATCACCTCCCTGTTCGCTGGCGAACAAATGTCTGTTCTTGCAAAAAAAAGAAGTGACAGGGGTCGGCGCAGCGCTTTCCACATGACCTGCCCGGGAACAGAGGACGTCTTTGTTAATCCAGCGAGCTGTCAGTTCAGCCTCTTCACAAAAGGCATAAACCACTTATTGCTGCTCTCACCCCTGACCCCGGATCCGCCTGCGCGCCCTGCATTGTGCCGTCTCGAGGAAGCTGGCAAACAATTTCGGCTCCGGCTCC
>NW_008659475.1:0-215 GCF_000695815.1 Acanthisitta chloris
GCAGCGCAGGTGACAGGGGTGGCCGTGCGGGACGGAGGAGCGCGGCTAACATGGCCTGTCTGTGCTGCCCGTAGCGCTCGTGGTGCGGTTCCTCACCCGGCGGTTCATCGGGGACTACGAGCGGAACGCAGGTAGGAGAGAGCTCTGTCCCGCGGGGCTGGGGGTAGCGCGGGGGGCGCCCCGTGCTGTGCCCGGGGGGCTGCAAACCCCGAGAG
>NW_008659475.1:508-8348 GCF_000695815.1 Acanthisitta chloris
CAGGGCACAGCCCCAGGCGATCCGCGATGGGCCCCAGGGATGGGTTTGCTGCACCTCCCTCTCCGGCAGGACTCACTTTAGGCGGGCGAGTACCCCTTTTTGAAGGAGTCTTTTAGTTAAAACTAGAAAACACTCAGCAAACCTACTGTTGTATTGTTCTTTGCAAACTGAGTGCCAGCAGCTACATGGGCTAGACAGGGACAACTTAAAGGGGAAAATGGAGAGGAGCCAAGCTAATGTCAGTGTAAAATACACAGCATTCTCTTGAGGAAATTACCTGAAAAAGCCAAACAAATGAAAAAAACCAAACCCCAGCAAGTCTTACAGGCCAGCCAGCAGGGAGCTGCACTAAAGTGTGCGGATGCTAAATGACAAGCAAACTGCTTTTTTTATGTCTCCTAAAAGCTGGTTATTTTGCATTCTTACCTTTTATTATCTAAGTTAAGACAGTCTTTAAGAAGTGATTGCGTTTCAACTTGCACACTATTAAATGCCAAGCTTCAAAACAAGTCAATGCAAGATTTAATCCCAGGCTTCTAGTGATATCATAAATGTATGGATTGTCAACACACAAGAAGTCTGTAATGCTGGTTCCTTGCTTCATGAGTGCTGATACAACTTTTCTCACACAATTAATGGACAGCAGAAGCAACATTTGTCTCTAGAGTGGTGGCTGCACTTGTGAATTTGTTGGTGTTCTTGCCAGGTAATCTCTACAGCAGGCACATCCAGATAGATGGAGAGATGTTGGCCATCCAAGTGCAAGACACTCCAGGAGTTCAGGTGAGCTAGATGCAACCATACTGTTTACTAGAGTAACTAAATTTTTGAGTGTTTGTCCCTCTGTGCAGCATCTTGCTATGGTCTTTCTAGACAATATTTTGCTGTCCATTTCAGGGTTTGGTGCTCTGTGTGGGAGAGGTGGTAGCTTGTGCTTTAACCAGTCAAGCCAGCTGTGTTGGGTGTCTGCAGTGTGCTGGTAGTCAAAGAAAACAACTCACTGATTTGATGAATCATTTGTTCGTTGGAGGCCCATTACTTTTGAGTGGCTGAATTACTGAAGTGTCGTGTTCCTGTATATTGGGAACGCTAGGCACACAACCAGAAATAATTCTGTGCAAAAAAGGTACATCAGGAAAAAAATGTCATAACCAAAGCAAGCTTCATAAATGTGTATGACAAAAAGTGAAGTCTGCTAGGTTGTGGCTCTGCTCATAGTGTGTCACAAGTTAAAGTTTTGAATGTATAGACCTGAGTAATGCTGGATTGTTGCCTTTTTCAGCTGGGCAACACTCCAGGTCTAAATGCTTCCAGCTCATATCTTTGCTTCCCCAGACTTTCTGTCTAGCCAGTTAATTTCCCATTCTGTGAAACTACAAAGTCTTTCTCTGCATGCAGAACTACTCAGGTCAATTTTCCATTTGAGTATAGCAAACTCCAGTGTTAAATTCCAGCTTTTTGCAGCTGAATCAACATCTGCATTTATTTGCCGTGCTCAGATTGAATTAATACTTAAAATGTGAAATACAAATATGTGTCTGAAGCTGTAAAATGCTATTTGGCTTTACAGATTCCTGAAGACAGGTTCCTTTAATCTTTTATGAATTCAGCTATCTAATTTGAGACCATTCATTTTTCAGATCCATGAACACAGTCTGGATTGTAATGAGCAACTGAACAGATGCATTCGCTGGGCAGATGCCCTGGTGATTGTCTTCTCCATCACAGACTATAAGAGCTTTGAACTACTCAGTCACCTTTACCATCATGTTCGACAGCTGCATCCAGGGAACACAGTCCCTGTTGTCATTGTTGCAAACAAAGCTGATCTCTTGCATATCAAAGAGGTGGAGCCTCAGCAGGGACTTCAGCTGGCCAATATGCTGGGCTGCACTTTCTATGAAGTATCTGTCAGTGAAAACTATAACAATGTCTTCAATGCCTTCCATCTCCTCTGTAAAGAAGTCAGTAAACAGCAAATAAACAGCACCCCTGAGAGGAGAAGAACCTCTCTTATTCCACGGCCAAAATCACCCAACATGCAGGATCTGAAGAGAAGGTTTAAGCAAGCTTTGTCTGCCAAAGTGAGGACTGTCACTTCTGTTTGACAGTCCTTGGTCTACCCAGTGTTTAGCCTGAGATTGAAACCTGGTGTGTTTAGCACTGGCACGTCTTTCACAATGCCTTGGTCTCTAGAAGGAGGATGGTTCCAATAGCCTTTTGCATGGCTGTAGAAGTCTTTAAGCAGTTGCTTTAAAAAGGAAATGTGTCAGATTGGGAAGGGGGGAAAAAACCCACCCCAAAACTCCTGAAAAATACTTCTACAATGTGACTTGCAGAACAGGTTTTTTGACCTGGAAAAGGAGTTTTTCAGTAAATGAAACAGTTTGCCCTTTCCCTAGTCGGACAGATTTGTGCAGAAACAACCTTTTAGCTGTAACTCAACTTGTACTTGAGCAGAGAAACGCCCTGAACTGCAGTTCACTGTACAGAAGCAACCACTTGACTTTTGTTCTCACATGGATGAAGGACAGCATGGTGTATCTGTTTAATTTTATTGCATGGTAGAACTGTTTTTTCCCTGTCTTCTTTCAAAACAAATAAGCAAATGTGAAATTGTTCTGTAAAAGTATGTGTAAAATAAGTGGACAGGACTAAGTATCAAGACAATTGTCCTTTACTTTTTTACTAGCCATGTTATTGCTGAGAACTTGACCAGACTCTTTGTATGCAAAAATTTTGAAAGGTGTAAGCATATCTAATTACAAGCAACTTGTGGAGTTTTTTACTGTCTAAAAAAAGTACTGTCCAGACTAAATGATCCAACATGGAGCTTCTGAGGAATGAGTGTGGAGTTGGAGTGATAGTCTATTATAGATGCCATTCTAAGACACCTTTCTCTCCTATGTGCAGTAGGCACAAAAGGAACAAAAGGTGTGAAGCATGGCTGGCTCCAGGCAATGAAGCTGTTGGCTTGTTCTGAGCTGAGCCAGATCTTCTTCATCCTTAAACATATGGCAGATTTATATAATACTTAGCTATTATTTTTTTTATATTGAGCCAATGGAGTTCATAGCCTAAGGGCCTTATACACATGCACTTTAAAAAGCCAGTTGTGCTTTTGTTTAAACTGTAACTTATTTATTTGTGTACAGTTACTCCTCCTAAGGAGTGGACTTTCCATTCTTACTGCCTGGTTCAACATTAAATTTTTGAATTGCATTGTTTCCTTGTGTGTTCTTTGTTCGTGAGAAACGGGGGTAATGACCAGTGAAGTCTCGAGACAAATAGCTTTCTCAAGGTAGTTAACATACATTGCTGAAACGGCAAGGTGGCCTTTCCTGCCTCTACTGTTGCTTTATGAGCATAAACCACAGGGGGGGAAGCTCTCACAACTGCTTTACAACTTCCTTTTAAGAAATTCTTTCAGGAGAGGAACTGAATAAGGCAGAGACCTTTCAAATTAAAATGGGATTCATTTCCCCTTGTCAAAGATGCTTCAGTATTTTTTCTCTCCGGTGAGAAAAGAATGGTGTGAAGTAGGTCAAAATCTGGAAGAACATGAACTATTCTATGTGACTGTCACTTCTTAAAAAAACCCTGAGAATATTTATGTATTTAACTATATCACAATGAAGAACTTAATCAAATTGCAAGTCTTCAACTATCTTATTCATATTTAAAGTAGCTTTCCTGAGTGTCTTCCTCAGGAGGATGTTTGTGCTGGGACTAGGCTGGCTGCTGTACAGGTTCACCTGGTTAGCACACAGCTGTAATAATTAGTGGAGGGAAACTCTGACAGGGTCCTGCGGACTGTTAGCTACTAGCCAAGTGACTTAGAACTAGAGTTGCAAACAAAACTGAGCTTACCCTTCCAGTCTGAGCTCATACCCAGTACTGCTTAGCTTATTAATATAGTAGTGAAATCATTGCCAAGGGTGGCTTTATGTTTTCTCCTCTTATCACCTTTGAAGTATTGCTTAGTGTGACATGCAGGGGGCTTACACACTCCTTGGTGTGGTCCTGCACCTGCCCAAGCAAAGTCTCTTCTGTGCTGTTCCTAGTCACATCAAATTGGCAGGAGATGTCTTCTCCCCTGACTATTTCCCTGAGCACAGACTATGTGTAACTGCTAAGGATATTTCCTACACATAAGGAGTTTACTATTACACTAGAGCCACTGGAAAGACTCCATTGCAATTTCAGACCAGAAGTCCTTGAGTATGAGATGGTGGCTGAGTTCCAGCATCAATTGCCTCAGCTGTGGCCCCACTGGCTGAGAAGATTCCTCTGAAGTGTGTGTGTGTGAAAAACTAGTCTCCACCTCAGAGGAGGCACTTGACCCATAGGAAGTGCAAGATCATCAGTGTCTGCTTAGACTCACTCCCTGCCTTCTCAATACAGTATATCTTTAGAAGGCCAAGTCAGAGCCCTGAGAGCACCTGATGAAACAGGTATGGGAGTGAAGACCACAACTGGCAGCCTCCATCATCTCAGGAAAGCAGCAGCATCTCAGAGGTACAAGAACCTGAGCTCATTGGCCAGCAATGGCCACGAGACATAGGCAAGTCTTTCTGCTACCAGCAGTGTGCAAAATGTTCCAGGACACCTCCCAAGAGAGAAGGTCTAGATTCCTAGGGGCAGTCAAATAATGCAAAAGTAAAAGGGTTGCAAGAATACGCAGTTCTGGCATGTGTAGCTTTGCATATTAGGAGAGAAGGAGAAGATGGATAGGCTTGGCATTGTAAGAGCATTGCTTTATTGATTACAGAATTTACAAAACAACCATATTCTAAGATTAAACAGTACAGAATGACAGAACAGAAACCAAGACACTATTTGCTTTCCAGTTGCTATGCTCAAACTATTCCTTGAGCTTTTAATATTGCAATCTCATAACATTTCTTCTTCTTTTTTTTTTAGCACAAAGTTCCATTCTATAGTCATTCTTATAAATTTCTCTTCCATAGAGGCAACATTGTCCATGCTTTATAATTGGTCCATTGTTTGCTTCCAGCCACTCAGAATTGAACTTAAACCAAAATGCACCCTTTTCTGAAGATCATTATAGACATTTAGGAGACCTAATGCTAGCTAGTGAACAAAATTTAAAAAACTACTTCCCATTTAATCTACTCCTTTGGCATAATAAAGAATGCTATGATAGAGTGAATGTCACTTATAATTTCACATTCTCATCTCACTGTAAGCTTTAGTCGTAGTGTTCCTTGGATGAAGCAAGAGGCTGCAGCTTTAGATTTTTTGCTGCAATTTGAAAGTCTTAGTGCTATACACAATCACAATCTCTATTGGCTGCTGCTTTTTATCACAGATTGTAGCAAAGTTTTATAAAGAAAAATTGCATAACTGAAGATTATAAATAAAATTTGACATAAAAGCTGTTCTCTAATCATGTTGTTCAGAAATCTAGCTCAAGAAAGAATCTATGCTGTGGCCTCTTGAAAATGGGATCATGCCTTTTTTTTTTTTCCTCTTTTTCTTTTTTAAATGCATGTGAGGGGAGGATTCTTCTGGGGTTATCGTCAAACCATCACAGCCCATATGTCCTCCTGTGTAAATTTACAGAGAAGTGTGCCATCAGAAACAGTCTCCTGGGACAGTGGGTGGAGAAACTAGAGCAGGAAATGAAAAGCTGAGAGAGAAGCAGCCATGTAACCCAGCCCTTGAGTCTAGCTCTCTGCTTCCCTGCCTCTACTAGCTCTGTCAGGAGTGTCAATGGACTGGGAGCTGCTGTACCAGCTCAATCAAGGCTGTGCTCCATGATCTTTCTGGAGCGAGGGATGAAGTAAGAGCAGAGGCTGTTAACATTGTATAAGGCACACTTGTTTTTCGAAGTAGCATGACCGAGTGAGGTTTTTGTTAGCATTTCAGCAGCATTTCCCACCAGAAGCAACCCCAGCAAAACCACTGGGAATGCTCAGAGTCAAAAAATGTACTGCTTGGGGAGTGCAAATTCAGCATCACCTGGTCCTCAGCTGCTCCTTTTCTAGGGAACCCCATGCCAAGTGGCGCTGGGGGTAATTCAGCGCTGCACAGTGCTATTGTTAACGAGGAGGGACTTGTTGCTGGACAACTGGACCATTTTGAAGAGCTGCCCATGAGCTGCCCATGCTCCCTTGCAGTCAGATACCCAGCTGTTTCACCTGGAGCTGTAACTGCAGCAGGTGGTCAGTTTTTAGAGAGCTATTAGGAAGAGTGACAGACCAGGGATTGGATGTTTCCAGGTGAGGCACTCACTCATCTCCACAGATCCTCCGGTCAGATATCAGTGTCAGGCTGGAGACAGTCTGGGGCAAACAACAGCTCAACAGCACTGTGTGGTGTTAGGAGTGCAGTGGAGAGCACAATTACCTGAAAGAAGGGGAACAAGAAATAAGTCAAACCGAAGGGGACTGAGATGGTGCTAATGAGCATGGATATGAACTGTTGGCCCCTCCCAGCTCTAGACAGGCTGTGTGTTTCTGGTGCTTACTGACAGGGCAATACAACTTGTCCAGTGAAACTGTCTGCTCGCTAATAACTGTAGTTAAATCACTTTAAGGAGCATAATGACTGGTAGCATTGTACTTTTAATGAATGTGTGCTTTGACACATTTCTACCCACATCTTACCCGGTGATTTGCTGTGACTGCCATTGTGTTTACTGTGAGGCACCAGCTGATGAAGCAGTGGTTTCCTCTCCTCTAGCACAGATTTGAGTAATGCCTGTTTCCTCTCAGTTGAAGGCAAGGTGAGCACCACAGAAGTGCTGCTGGCCTGCTGTGGGGAGCCACAGTCCCTGTTCAGAAATGCCTCTTCAGACCAGGCACAGGCTGTTCTGAACATCAGGCTCAACAACAAGCACTGTCAGATACTATTGCTCTTGTTTCTTCCAGTTTTTAATCCCAGAAGGGTCTGATGAATGAAACTGTCACTCACTACAACCATGGTACACATCCTGCTAGATGCAGGTATCTGTCTTCTTTAAGTGAAAACCAATATATAATTGCCTAGCATGAAGACTTCTCTGTAAGGCAAAGCTATCAGCAAGGAGCAGCTCTGTACACTCCTGCTGTCTGGAGCTAACCCAGGGTTGAAGTCATAGGACATTGCTCTGATAGAGCCCCAAGTTCAGCAGTGTCCACAGGGTCAGGACTGCAGGCAGGGATGTGGGAGCAGATTTAACTGTGCTAGCCCACATGAAAATGAATTTGTGTCTTCAGTGCAAATCCAAGGAGATGAAGCACAAACATCAACAACAGAGTATGTCTGTGTCTGTTTTCTGCAGTAGCTATCAAACCACTTGTGCTGTCCATCACATAGGTTAAGTGTTGGTAATGCTGCATTTAAACTATTGTGGTTGTTCTTTCTTTCATCTTTTCACTTCAGATACTGAAACGAGCCCTTCTGTACTGGTGATAGTCTCCCCCTCACTTTTGCTCTTCCCCTGTCCTCCCACACAATCTGCAGCAAACTGACACTGATTATCTCTTCCTTCCTAAGCCTGAAAAACTCTCTATAATTTGCAGATGTCAAAGGCTGACACTGTCTCTCTTATGTTACATGTGAATTGCACTACAGCACAGTATATGCTCCTCTTGTTATCATGCAGCTTAACTCTGAAAAGCACAAAGGGGCATGTTACCAAAGATTTTGAATGTACAAGCCAAACATCAACAATAGCCACTGACAGATAAAAGCAATTTCTTCTTGAAGTCCTACCACTGAACCCTGAGGGGATTTGTGCAACTAATAGCAAGCCCAAAGAGAAAAATGAGAGCTGCAACTCTAATGTCTCAGAGAGGATGCTGCTGAATATAATGGGACTTTCCTTCTCCCC
>NW_008659475.1:8440-15255 GCF_000695815.1 Acanthisitta chloris
GGGATAAATGTCAATGTCTGTTCTTCCATTTTTACAGAGAAGAGGGGACTTGCACACTTAAGTAATGTCCATCTCTCCTGCAGGCAGCTCTCTTCAGGCCAGTTCTTTGCAGGCCTTCTCCTTGTTCTGTACAGCGTGCCTGTATTTCATGCTTTACCTGAAGGGCTACCCCTTCTCATAGCAGCTGAGGTGGAGGATCCAGGAGCTCCCATCCCAACCCACTCCAGTGGGCAGTTTCCCCCCAGCAGAGGGCAGGGAAGGATGCAGCTAACACCTGATGGTGCATCTGGAGGGGTGTATCTGTCTGCCTGCTGCAGTCACAGCCACATAGATGGTTGTGCATGTTGGGAGAATGGAGGGTGAAACACCCTCTCATGCTCTTTCCCCTTTATTACTCTCCTGATTAAAGCACAAAAACCAAAGTAATTTCTTCTTTTGAAAGTAGGATACTTCATAATAGGTATGGGAAGCTATTTACCACCATCCAAAACCAAATGATGCATAGGAAACACTGTATTCCTTTGTGCTTCTCCATGAGAAATAACATTGTCATTCATATTCAGATGCAGAGCAGTTCTGTGGATAGAAACATCTGCCTCTTGCTCCACATTTAAATGTCATATGCCTCAACTCCAAACAATTGCTGGAGTAATCAGTACACCCTGTCAGTTTTTCTTCAGTTATGTTTCTCAATTCTTTATTTTTGTACTCACACATTTCTTCATTTTTCCAAGAGCCAATGATTAGTATAAATGTTAGAGCTTTGTTTGACTGGAAGGGACATGGGAGGCCAGTGTTCCCCCAATGCCTGAACCTCATTGCCTGAACAGCACAAAAAAAGCTCTGTTAAACCCTGGCTCAAGTTAGATAAATGCCTGGCTTTCTGAAAAGAGAATAATCCTAAACAGGTGGTGCATATTCACAGCTATAGTGCAGAAATCCAGGTAAATCCAACAAACTTATAAACTTGTTTTATGTGAAAGACTTGCACAACTGCTTCTTTTCTTCTTTCTCTTCCTCCTCCCGCCTCTCCCCCAAAGTCCTTTCACCTCTAACACAGCACATTTGGACAAAGGGCAATATGCAGTAAAAGCTTAAAATGCTTTAGGAATCTGCCTCAGAGGAGAGTGACCTGCCGCCAGGGTTAAGCCAAAGCAAAGCAACACCAGATCCCATGTCACCACTGTCAAGCCTCAAGTCTCTCTTGAGAGCCAGTAGAAAATCTCCCTGCATATTTCTCAACCAACTCAGATGTTAACCCTCTGCTTATCTTTCAGGATGTCTTAATACATTCTGCATGTGGATTAACTTGTCCATCAGTGTGTCACAACTCAATTCCCCTCCAAGAGGGGAAAGAATTTCATTCGCTGTTTTGAGGAGATTAGCAATAGGCTAATGGGAGAGAAACATCTTATCAGATCAAAAAAACATTGCTAAAAATGGCACTCCATCTTGCAAAATACTGCTTGAGACTGCCTAGCAAAGACAACTAAAACATGGAAAACACATGTCAAACCGAGGAGCTGTTCTGCTTTGGTTGGCTCCATTTCGCTAATGACTTCTCACTAATCGAAACTGCATTCCATAGGAATTGAAAACAAGATGTTTACAAGCCACCCTGGAAACCAGAGTTATGTTTATGATGCAGGTAGTTATGCAGCACTTCTATGGAGTTTTTATATTGCCCCGTGTATTTGCAGTACCCAGCAGACACCTGACTGGTCCTCCACAATTTATAATGACTTCTAACATTTCAGGTGCC
The DNA here is from genome assembly GCF_000695815.1 of Acanthisitta chloris. Lineage (NCBI taxonomy): Eukaryota > Metazoa > Chordata > Aves > Passeriformes > Acanthisittidae > Acanthisitta > Acanthisitta chloris. Next base: position 10,203 of record NW_008659475.1, read on the forward strand.
ATCAGAGCTCACCCATCCTCCTCCTCTCCCTCCCTACTCCATTCAGATGATAGCTGCTGTAGTCAAGTTCTGCCTCCAGAGAGTGGACAAGGCAAAGACCAGCCACAGAGATGGTATTCAGGCTTCACTGTGGGTGCCATCCTCCTTCCAGGAGTCCAACAGCACATTCAAGGGATGCAGAGACTTGGGGCTTTCTCTGCTTCAGGCTACTTAAGGTCTAGTAGTCAGGTATCTATCAGAGATGCCTGGCTGGACACCGAAACAGTAGGGCTGTATTGAGGCTAATTTATTTTGCTCCTCAGCAAGGCTAATTGGCTTGCTGCAGGATCACCACTGATAACTCACTAGATGGTACTCAGACTCCCTCTGAGTATCCCTGCACTGTGTCCTGTAGATGGACTGCCAGGGAGCCTGTAGCCTTTTGGACAGCAAATGTTTCTGTTTATAAAGAATACAAAGAAACTAATCTTTTGAGACATGATGAAAGCTCCTTCAAATTAATGCCACTCTGTCCTGAACTCTCCAACCTGAGTTTGAACTTTTGTTGCTGACTATAACATGTGAAAAAACAGACCCTTGGTGCCTTAACACTAGTTTCCTACAGATGTTTCACAGCAAAATCCTAACTTCATTTCTGTCCATCTGGCTGTGGTTTTCTGTATGTTTGGTCCCAGAGCTATAGGGAACATTATTTGATGAATTTTCTTAGGTTTTGTTTAGACAGAGACTATACATTTAGAGCTGTTTTTTACCTGAGTACCAGGTTTGCGTGTAGTTACCAAATCCTTCACCATTTTGACCTCGGAAACTGACACTCCACCAACCATAAAGATGATCAGGAGAGGATGATCACCAGGGTGAGGGCGATTCACCTGTAAAATGAAGGAAAGCATTATTTGTAGTTGCTCCATCCAGTTTCAAACTTATGGACTAGCAGTGATCAGCTCCCTGATCTGCCAGAAGAAGACTAAAGACAAAGCTCAGAAAGAAATATTCATGGTTTCTGTAGCAGCTGAGAGGGAAACCAATGGGGATGACACTCAGTTATAACTAATTACCTGTTTCCAGGCACATAAAGTCTCCACGGATTCCACTGAAACCTAAGGAAGTTTCTCATGAGGTCTGTGGGCTTCTCTCTCCATTTCTTCTTCATTACTTTCCTCCTTCCCAAAGGGGAAGAGAGTACTTGGGTAGACATATACTTTGGATACATGTTTGCGTGAGGCTTTAAGGAATGAGGGGTAAATTACTAGTCAGTAGAAGCAAGGAGTCCAGCCTAAACACACTAGAATCCCTGCCTGAGGTCAGCAAGGGAGAGAATTTTATGCAATGTGTTTTCATCAGTGCAGAGTAATCTTAAACAATTCATCCAATAAAAATAAATCAGGTCCATTATAATATAAAATCAGTTTTGAGCTTGTTTCACTTCAGAGTTTTCAATACTTGTATGATTGATTTCTAACTAATCTAGAGAACCTTTAGCTCAAACAGAATACTTGCTTCATTTTTCCCCAATTATCTTTAAAATGGCACAAACATTCCACTTCAGCTAAGACTTTACAGAACAGCATTTTAATTTTAAACATGAAGATGATGCTTTACATCGGTTTCCTCTTAACAACTTGTAGAACAGACTTTGCTGTTTCCTAGCAAACTTTTTTTCATTGAGAAAACACACTCCTCTGATAATGCCTTGCTCAGGTCCTTGGGAGTGATGTCAACGGAGCCCATGCAATTGCTCTTGTCACATCATCCTGGAGTACGAAACACTCCAAATGTTTGGCTCTGAAAAGTGGCAGAACAGCTTAATTTCCTTTTAGACTCTCCACCCCTTTTCCTTCCATGCCCATAGGTTTTTAACAGCATTCACTGGACTGAATGAAAGTGGTCATCAATGCAGGTTAGGGCTTTCACCACCACAGCAGCTATCTTTGATCCTGGTAGCTCCAGCTCCTGAGGATACAGTTCTTCTTTTCCTTATTGTGGCTTTCCTATATTTAGTCTTTGGGCAGTTTTTCATGCTGCAGGTCTGTCAGGCTTTCTGCCTGGCAACCTTCAGCGAAGAGTCTTGCCTTTGAAGCCAGCATGGGGACATGGCATGCCCCCTCCCCAGGCTAGCTGGCTTTGATTACACAGGGCTCCCTGTTCAATTGCTGCTCCCTATGCAAGGAGTTCTTGAATTGCCAGGAGTTTGAAACCAGTACAAAAAGCTTTAGAGAGATGTATTAGTGTCTGTGTACTGGGTGTTTATTCCCCTCCTTGCCCCCACCTTGCAAGTGCTTCTCATCTCCATTGCAAACCATCTTCACTGAGCTGATGGCACAGACAACATGTCTACTACAATTGCAGGGTGTCCTGCAATTCTAGTGCAATATTGAACAATTCTGCATTTACACCAACAGATCAATTAAATGGATACACCAGAGCTTACAAAGCCTTTCTTTATACACTTTCCAACATCAGACTTTTCACTTCTGACTATGTATATACAACATAGCGTCAACTTAAAAAAAAAAAGTCCATTTCTATTACAAACACTATGAGGAGTATGAGACCTAAATATTTATTTACAAATAGAACTACTACTTGCTAAAATATTAGAGTATTTATGCCAAAGCAGTGATATAAAGTTAAAAGAAATAACTGCTTACAAAGATGGTGAAGATAAAAGTTGACAAAGTGCTGTGCTATAGCACTTTGTGGTAATACAGAAATTACTGTTTTACTCCTTTTCATGGCTCTTTGCACTTCTTAACCCTGTCACCAGAGCAAATGGCTCCACCGAATCTCACAAAGCTTGACTCATGACTTAAGATGGGTCATTCAAAGTACTCAAGCATCAGAGACTTGCTATTGAATAAATCCCTCCATGGCATGAAGCTGTGTCAGGGGAGGTTTAGGTTAGATATTAGAAAAAAGATTCTTTACTCAGAGGGTGGTTGGGCACTGGAACAGACTTCCCAGGGCAGTGGTCACAGCATCAAGCCTGATAGTTCAAGAAGCATTTGGACAATGCTCTCAGGCACATGGTGAGATTCTTGGGGCTGTCCTGTGCAGGGCCAGGAGGAGCTGGGCTTTGATGAACCTTGTGGGTCCCTTCCAGCTCAGAATATTCTGTGATTCTTAATATCTTTCCTAGTGACAACAAACTCATCATAAACATGCCTGCAGAACATTGGACACACTGAAAGGACACCCAGTATAACAACATTAATAGGAAAACACAAGCTTTCAGGGCAATGCTAAAGAGAAAATGTCTTTACAAATCATTTCCTTCAGTCAAAATAAACCTAGATCCAAACACATGGTGCCTATATAAAACTTATTATTTTTCAGAAGACTAAAGTTCAAACCACAAATTCCAGAAATGCATATTAAAAATACTATTAGGCATGCAAACTCTAAATTAAATTAAAATTGCAATGAAAAGGGTCTTGGAATCTGTAATTTCGTTATGCTATGCACAAGTGTTTTGAAGGAGGACAATACTTTGGGTACAAAATATTTGGCAGTGTAAAGAATGCAAGTTTCTGCCAATTTTTTTTGTTTTTCTTGTTTGATAATACAACCACCCAAGGCTCTGTTTTGAAGGAACTGGCTGGGGGTAGCTAAACACAGCTCATTTCAGTGATACAGAAGAAGAACTAAAATGGACTGCCACAAAAGCAACATGTATCTTTTGGGATTCTTCTAAAGCTCAGTAGATTTGGAACATTTCCAAGGCCTCTGAATCCCATTTACTTTGAAATCTGAATTTTGCAAAAATCCCTAAGTGAAATTCACTTTCAGTTCAAAGTGTCATGCATTAAAAATAATTTGAAGAGTTATGTCAGGCAATTAGAAAGACTAACCAAAAACCCACCAAAACCATTAAATTGAAGTGAAGGAGTCCAAAGGAAGGTGGGGATGGTGTTATGAGTCAGCAGAGTGTCCCAGTGGGACATCAAGGCCTTCTCTCCAGCTCTGAATCCACCACACTGCATATCCTCAGGATGCTGTGGCTCTTTGCTGGTGCACATTTCTCCGTGGGAGAGGAGGAGGTGGGATCACGGGGTGGCAGCAGTCAATAAAACTCTAAAACTGAAGCAGGAAGGGGTTGTAGGATGGGTTTGTTCTCATGATTCATGGTGGCTCAGAAAACACAGCTTTTTCCTCTGGGCAAAGTCAGCAGAAACAAGTTTTACTATCCTGTGAGGGATAACTCTGCCAACAAGGACAGCAGCACTGGTATTTGTGACCAGCCAGAAAGCAGTTCATTTAGCTGCATAACTGGAAAAAGGAAAATATGACAATCACCAGAAACCAGGCTGTTGTGCAGGGCACTTGTTATCAATGATAGCAAGCTCAGATCATCATAAAACACATGTGGTCTAGAGCAGCAGTCAAAACAGGAGTCCTTGAAGCAGTGAAGCCTTTTCCCTTCACCTTCCCTTAGCTTCAAAACAAACACATCTGCCAGAGAAACAACTTCTGGATGAGAGGTATCTTTAAAAGTGTGCCCTGAATTAACACACCTGAAGGCAATCACTTACCAAAGCATTTTTATGCAATATTCAGGCACTGAGGAAGAAACAAAAATATGAGGAAGCTCACAAAATAATTACTGTGCTGAGGGTGTGATTGTGTCAGAATTACAGGCTAGTCAGAAACTCATTCATGCAACAACTGAGCACATGACAACAAGCCAGGCTGCAGACTAAAGGAACAAGCATGGACACATATTTGTGAGGTATGTGATGATGCCTGTGAAATATTCATCCTACACAAAGTTCACTTGCTCATCTCTTAGATATTCCTATAGTAGGATGTTTGTCTTACTAGCAGAGATGCAGGTATTTACAGCCACATGTTGCCATAATATACTTATGTATCACACACACAATCCCCATAAGGATAGAATAGTCCTCCAACTAGCCAAAGGTGTCCATGTCTCCATCTAACCTGGAGGTCTTCTGGAGTCCTTATGTTCTTGCTTTTGTTTGTTTGTGTTTGGGGTGGTTTGTTTGTTTATTTCTGGGTTGTTTGTTGTTTTTTTGAAGGACAAGCTATATTC
>NW_008659475.1:15289-22199 GCF_000695815.1 Acanthisitta chloris
TACTGATAAATATAACCAATCATTTAAAAATCACTTGTGTGCACCAGCTTGTTTACTTTGTTTGACAGTGGAACATGTGCTTTTAATTGTACACTTTTGAAGCTTTGGCATAAATTTCTCCAGTTCTGGAGAATGAACATTTGGTTGCTGTTTCTATAGCTATCCTCTTTGTCTTGGAGCTTTATCATAAACTGTAAAGAGCTGCAAATTTTGATTTAGGAACCTAACTGAAAACATTTTGGAAATTCACTTCAGCTACAGACAGAAATTCCTGAAAACAAGCACTGGATTTTAGGCATATTTGGTTTTGTGCTCAAGACTAACTTTCTCTGAAGTACCAGAAGAATAACTGTCAATCTGCTAGTGGGTTATAGAATAGTACCAACACAACAGTCAAAACTATTTTTGTCACTTGACTTTAAATGCAGGTTTAGCAGGCATTTGCACAAAAGAAAGTTCTTGTAGAATGACCATATGAAAACATGCTAAGATCATCCTCAAAGCAATTCCTAACTAACAGGCTTCCTTCCTCCCCACTGCAGGTTGAACCACATCAAGTTATAGAAAAGGGACAGAATATGGAACTCCTCTTTCGTCCCCTGTGAGACCAGATTGCTCATACTTCTCTCCTATCTCAAGGCAGTTTGGTGTCCTTACAATCCTTTGATAAGGTGCCTTGTGGAATGCCTTTTGGAAATCCAGGTAGGTTAAATGAACTGGCACTTGCTTATCAAAATCTGTTTGTTGGGTGTCTCTGAAGAGTTCTGAAAGCTATACGAGGTAGGACTTCCTTTCAGCAGAACCACATCACCTCTTCCCAGACATATCACTCTGATTCAGGTGTCCAGCACCACCCTTATTTAGATGGCCAGTCTGCTCCATTCCTCTTGTTTTGTTCAGCAAAAAAAACCTGCAATGTGGTGCCTCAAGCTATTCCCAGCTCCTTGAAAGGATTTAACTCTCCTCACTGTTCTGCTGAACAATATCATCTCAAATACATAAAATCAGCTACTGCCATATGATGCTATGACCTCAGGAAAATCTTACAGATGAGCTTGGGAAGGCTGGTTTACCTTCATGAACATGCTGAATCCAGTTTTAAGGAGATCGGTGAGGCCTGAGGATATATGTTCAATATCAACAGGATCAGGTCGCTCAGGATTACAGATCTCTTCCACCACCTGTTTCAGCAGTGGTTTGTAAGAAGCCTGCACAAAAAGAACAATGCATTGTGAGTAAACCTGTTCAGGTTCAGGACAACTGCTCTTCTAAATATTTTATTTCCATTAAAGGTTACAAAAATAATTATCCTAGAAAGGAAACCATTCAGAGAGTTTCTAACCTTGAGTGAAAATGGTGTGCACGAGCACAACATCAAACTGAAAGGACTGGAAGAGGGCCACACATTTACTCTGCCCCATGTGTATTATATCATTAAAGGGAGGCAAGGAAGAAAGGGGGACTTCTAGGTAATCTGAAACCTTTTTGGAGGTAGTACAAAAAGGGATAATAATAGAGATGAGACTCTGTTGCCCATCATGCACCTAAACCTCATTCACTTTGTAATGATTTTACGAACACTTGAACAGAGATTTTTAGGAGAGCTTACTTAGTTTACAGATGGAGCTTTGTTTTGCTGCTTCCCACTTCACCCAAAGAGCAATGGAACCACAGTCATTCCATTAAGTGCAACCATCTTAGAAAATTAGCAGCTTTCAAATTAGCACATTTGTTTTCCTTTGGGACTAGCCCAGGTATATATCATCCCCTAGATTTCTTAGGGGAATCAAGTGTAACATCATTAATTTTGCAAAGATGATATCTACAAGAGACATCTTGCAAGATAAAAGAAAAAATGGATGGCAAATAAAAAGCAAGCCACTTGGCTCAAAACTAAAATTTTCCGAAGTAATTAAAGAAATGTTTTTCAGCCAACACTTTACAGTGAGAAACAAAACTTAGTTTTTTGAATACAATCCTGTCAACGAAGATTTACACAACTCATCTAGTTCTTCTCACAACATGTGCATAATTTTTAGTTGAGCCAACAAAGCAAATTACAGCAGACATGAACTGCAGGATCATTTAGAGCATGTCAAGATTTCTGTCAAATCTAGTCACGCAATAAACAACTGTTTGAAAATACACATGCAGGCATGAAGTCCTGTGTATAAAAATCTGTTTAATATCTTCATGGATGAGGAACAGTAAAACATTAGGAATTAAACATTTTTGGAGCAGACATCAAATCACAGTTTAACTGAGAGGCTTACAGCACAAAATTAAAGGAAAAATATCATCTGACTTCAGACAAAACTATGTACTCATAAGATGTTAAAAATGTGCTATGATTTTGCATGTCTGAATTTTCAGCACTAAAAATCAGTGCCCTTCAAAACAATCTAGTCTGGCTACACAGATACTAAAATGCAGATACTATGATCACTTACCTTTTTTTAGCTATGATAGTTTCAAATATTTCTAAAATATTTTATGACTTGAAATTAATCTATGAAATTTTTAGGGAGTTTTTATTTTTTTGCATAACCTCCAACTGCTGTGTTGATTTCTAACTCATATAATGAAACTTTTATCAACTTTATATTTTGGCAGGGCACACCTTGTGTTTAAATCAGCTGTTAAAAACCTTTGTGGCTATGGGATATACCTCAGATAAGATTATAAAGAGAAGGGAGAGAATAAGACAGAAAGAAAGAGAACAAAAAAAGGAGAGTGAGGGATGGAAGGAGAGATGGAGAGAGGGATGGAGGAAGGAAGAAATATACTTAGACCAAGATGAAGACCAAGGCAAAATAAATACTCTTTTCTTGCATGGCCACCACATGAACTGGTTTGATAATCTGATGAAAACATTTATAATTTTATGTAAGACACATAAAGTTCAATACTACAAAGAGTCCTTCTAAATGTCTATCCAATTTTCACTTACTTGTCTAGAGAAACCTTTTTATGAATCTTCAGAAGAAATGGAGGTTTCTCAGCTTCTAACAGATAAAGCGAAAAGCTTATCTAAGCTAAACCAATTCCCATGTCACTAAACTGGGTTGGGAATGTGTATGGTCACAGGATGGGCACTAGTTCTTCAGAGGAACTAAATATCATCATGTATTTAACACCTGCCAGTCAAAAGAGAGGCCCAGTTGTATGTATGATGGACAAACACGTACTGCCTGATTGTTTCTATTATTACAAATCTCCTGAACTGCCCTTAGCAGAAGGTTGGTCCTACTCAAGCAATTAAATACACTGCATGGCCAGATTAAGGGGCTGCAAGGTGTCACTTATCCCTAAGTAAACAACCTGGATTATATCCAAAGAGCATACTGATGCTAGTTACACTTCAGGAAACTTTTCTTCTCATCTGCCAACTCACCCCCATCTAGTCCCTGAACTGTATTTAATGTTTTACAATTTTCCCCCTTTTGGACACTAGGTTGGTTGTAACTGCTAGAAGCAACAGGTCTTCTCCACCTTAGATTTCCAGTGACATTTTGCAGCATTCATGATTTCTGTTCTTACAAAGCAATGCTTAGTTTGAACTATATCCTTTTGTTGGTCTACAGCACTCTTACAAGTTTGGAAGGATTTTTTTCTGACTCAAGGCTAGAATCAAGTTTTACAGTCTCTCTCTAATCACTGCTTTCCATTGTAAAATTCTATTTTTAGTTGAAAAAGTTAAGACATTGTGGGAGACAGAGAGAAAGAAAAAACACTGTCTATTAGCCCTGATGATCTAAAGCAGTATCATAGTCCATGTGCTCCTATTTTAGAAAGAGAAGCTGCATTTGTCACCTATTTACAAATGCATCTGCTTCTCACACTTAGAGGGATGGAAAATACAGAGGAATATAGTTGCTGTATGGATGCAGGCAGACATGCTGCTTTGCTATGCCATGAAAGGTCTTAGCCAAGAACTGTCATGACCTAGTCCTACCTTTCACAGGCATTTATGTCATATCACACTGCTTCAGAGTAAAGCCCAAATTTCTTCCTCAGATAAGTCTTTGATGACATTGACACAGATACGCCTCAGTTTGGATGAAGAACTCGAGGAAGGTCTTGATGATTAGGTCAATTATAAAATCTAGACTTGAATACCTTCTACATAGGCAGAATGTGCATGGGATTAGCACATCAACAAAATTAGTGCTGTAATTTTGACAGTATGCTAGAGAAATAACACACACATGGAAAAGAAAGGTCCACTTGCCTGGTGGGTGTTGCTCCCTGGATTATGGATGGAATTAAACTGTTTCATGTGCGTTCGAACTCTTGCAATATCCCTGAGGGACCGAAAGATACCGTTCAATGCATCTGTGGCTTTCTGAGATGTCAGGTTCAGTGATGAGTCACAGCCTAAAGGAATAAAGAAACACACAGCTGAGTGAGCGAAAAACTTCCATGTGTTTTGATAATAAGCAGGAGGAAAAGGATAACTGGGAGGAAATTTTGAATTAGTTTCATTGTGGTTTGTTCTAGAAGCTCAGGGACTTGTTAGACAGCATGTCCTCAGCATGGCACAAGTCTCTCCAGCTAAGCAAGAAGCCAAAAATCCTAGACAGAAGGCAAAGTGAACAGCACCTCACTAGTAACATCTGTAACCTCAATCACACAGCATTTTCAACCGCACAAGGAATGTTTGGCTCTCCACGACAAACAGAAAGTCCTGTGCTAGCAGACCCCAAAGAAGAGCCCCCTGCCACCTGGAAAGGAGTCAGCTGGTTTGCCAGTCTCCCTGGGCAAAACAGCCATGAAAAGGAGAACTGCTCCTCAGGCATCATACCTGGGTCCTGGCTGGCAGCCTGCTGGCTCCAAATACATTTCCTACCTTTGAGACAAGAAAAATCAGAAGAGTCTGTTCTAAATACAGCAGAAATGACAGCCACACTTTGGAAAGAGCTGTATTGCCACCAAAAAAGTCCTTATCCCCCAAAGTGGCACAGTTATTATTTTAAATGCATTTTTCCAAAGTACTTCTGCTCAGGTATAATACCTGCCTTCTACTGAGGCCAAACTCCAATTACAGGACCATGTAAATGGTCCCTCCAGGTGGCCAGGCAGTGACCTGGCAAAGAGAAATTCTTAGTCTTGGCTCCATCTCCCTCACCACAGGACCTATACAGCACAGAAGCATTGAAAAAAACAGTTTCTCAGCTGACCTGCTGATGAGAATTAGCCCAGTGAGAGGTAAGTGGGTCACCTGGTATTTTTACTGCCTTGTCAACACAAGCTCTACTCCTTTTGACATCTCTGCCTGCCTCTCTTCTCACTTGACTCCTTGCTCCTGTGGCAGAAGATCCATCACAAAATAACCCTTCTTGCTACATGCTCACACCAATACACTCACCCCTGCTTATAGCAGTAAGTGTTCTCTCCAAGGATACTGTGTTAGTGGTTTGTGTCCATCCTAAGGTTCTGCAACCTGTCCTGTACCAGCAAACCTCTACATCTAAGGAGAATTCTGCTGAGAGGACAGGGTCTGCCTGTAGGTCTAGCACCTGCTGCCTTGCATCGTGCTGTGTCCATGGAGCCTGGCACTGCAAACAGGCACCCAAATTGTCAAGATAACACCTAGATTTTTGGGTAGGGGGGACCCTGAACAAACTTTCCTCTACAACTGACAAAGGCCAGAATCCTTATGCACGAAAGAAACTGAAAAAGGTGGTACTTTCAAAATAGACAAGGAATCTGTAACAGCCGATCTGGATTACTCATCCTTTCAGAGATCTGAAACTATACTTACAAGAGGGTGATTAGACACTGAGCTTTCATTTGTCTGAACGTTATTTGTTGAGAGGAGACAAGCTGGATCCCCAGCTGGTGCAGCAGAACAGATAAAATGACTGCTGCAGGGCTATGTCAAACCACACTGCTGAGGATTTATGCCACTATAACCAAGAAGCAATGAAGTGAGCACGAACTGGACCTCAGTGACTCCCATGTTATAATTCTAAGGCAGACACCCATATATTTTTGGACAGGCTCTTGAAATTATTAATTTTTTAATGCATGCAAAATAACTTACAAAACGTTTTTGTTGTAATGTATGTGCAAGATCTGCATGCTCTGACACTCTGATTGACCAAAAATCCCTTTTCATTTGGCCGAGGTGCCAGTGTGTTGTCAGTGAGAGCCCTGAACACAGCTCCCACTCTGCAGCTCATTACCCCACTCCACTGATGCTCCTGAAACCAGAGAAGGCTCCTGCAAATGATCTTATGCTGGTTTATGTGCAAGGGAACAGAGTCCAACAGCTGAAAAAAGTGACACTGAACACCTCCTGGGCAGATGATATCAATAAATAAAGTCTGAAGTAACAAATCCTTGTTGATATTGATCACTAACACAGGCAAAATATTCAGAGATCTTGTATTGTCCTATACATGGAAAACCAGGAATGGAAAAAGGAGACAGTCTCTGTTAGCTCCCAGCTCAGAGACTGTGAGTATTTAATAGTTAACATTTCTAAAGCATTTTGCAAATGAAAGTTAAAATGAAGAGCCATATCTCATTATCATATCACTAGATTTTTGTTCTCTCTGGAAAACAACTTTTCTCTGGTTTAGCCACATTAGAGATAAGCAGCTCCTAGCTAGTGTAAGCACTGGTATTTCCTTTGTCCTTTCTTCAACTCTTTATCAACAGATGCCATTGTTTTTGGCCAAGTGACCTCTGCAATTCTGCTAACCTTTCCTTTAGCTAGCAAACACAAGTCCCCGGCATTGAACAAATTGAGGCAAGGTAAAAATCACATCAGGTTTGTTTGTTTCTTTTTTTTCTTAGTTATTTATTTTTCTGGACCATTTAAAAGCCTTTTGTTTTGGCCCTACAGTTATTTTTCTCATGAAAAGTAACGTTTCTTTCCTTCCCCTCTTTGCACCACTTCTCT
>NW_008659475.1:22215-28218 GCF_000695815.1 Acanthisitta chloris
TTTTAAGCATTTTGACCAAGAAATTTCAAATCAGCTTGTCAAATTTCCATTTCTGGAATAAAGGGCAATTTCCAGCAGAGACATGGTCTGGCTCTGTAGCAGAAGCCCTTGAGATGCTCCTAATCTTTCCTGGACCAGCACATCCCACTTTGGTTTTTGTTACAGAGTCAATCTCCTCTTGAGCAATTTCTTGGCAAATCTCAGCCGCATTTTGACCAAGAAATTTCAAATCAGCTTGTCAAATTTCCATTTCTGGAATAAAGGGCAATTTCCAGCAGAGACATGGTCTGGCTCTGTAGCAGAAGCCCTTGAGATGCTCCTAATCTTTCCTGGACCAGCACATCCCACTTTGGTTTTTGTTACAGAGTCAATCTCCTCTTGAGCAATTTCTTGGCAAATCTCAGCCTCTCTAACACCACTTGTCACCTGAACCTCATTGCCAGGAAAATGCTGTCTGGAGCTTGTGCTTTCCTTTACAGCTTGTACTGATACACTCACAGGCTTGAGGAGGTCATGAAATCACTCACCCTCACCATCTGTTTAATAGACCACATTGCTTCATTAGCCAACAGGAGAGGTGCAGGTGCCTTAGTGTGCTGAGCTGTGGTCAACTGTGCCTCCCACCAAAACAGAGCATATCTTGAGGGGCACCAGGGCAGGGAGAGGTCCAATGTCTGTTTCTAGTCTCCACAGCAGAGTGCAGAGCTGGACCCAGTTTGGGACCCCAGGTGGGCACTGGGAGTTGAAGATCCAGTCTGGCATCAGTTTAAGGCTGAGCAGAGGGAAAAAGGTGTACTTTCAAAGCTTTCTCTACAATGTGGATTCCTTGGGACTTTTGATCAAGAAATATCATGTCTGGGGAAATCAGAGATCTCTTTTTCCAGCCTGACATCCAGTACTTAGTTTTTAAAGTGTAAATTAAAAAATAAAGGGGATTTTTTCCATTTCTTTCTTGTTGAAATGAAAATCTCTGCAGGCTGCTGCCTACCTGTTGCACTGCAGTAGGTCTGAAGAGGGGAGATGAGTTTCTCCCCAGCGTTGAGAACAACAGAAGCTTGTGCTGTACAAGTGGCAGGAGGCTACAGATCAGCTCCCATTCACACCTATCCCGTGACTGGGGCTGTGTGTACATATGGAGAGCAGAACATAATCTCTCTTCTCTGCTGGCTTCATGCTACCAAGAAATCTGCTCCTTTTACAACAGTGAAGAGGTGGAATACATTAGCTGCTGCACAGCTCATGCTAATTAAAATAACTCTTCCCGTTACTGTTTTTTCCTGGGAAGTTAAATGCCATTCAGAGAACATGCTGACTGAATTCCTTTGAATCCCAAGTCCTATTCTATATGGGAAAAGGCATTTAAACGAAATTTGGGGATTTCTTGTCAGACTGAAGAAGCCCAGTTGTGGAAAAAAAGAAAATCATCATTAAACAGCATGAGACAAAAATTTTAAAGCACACATCTGAGATCTTTATGATCTCAGACCATCAAGAGAAGAACACAGCCTAGTTCTGTAGTAAGTGGTGCCCAACCTCACTGATACTGCTTCTGTTCTGCTCCCATCCACTTGTGCTGAATTTGAAGAAAACAAGACTGTCAGGAGTTGCATTCAGTACCAAACAGGATGAGACTACTGGCCCTTATTTTTTACCTACTTTTGAACTTTTTTGTTACAGAAAGCACATCTCCTAGTCTACACATCTGCATCACCCTTAGTATCACAACTAATCCATTTTCACAAGAAACTTTGAAAAAGGAGAATGGAGATGCTCTTCTCTACAGTACAGTGACCCAGAAACCAAACTGGACCAGGTTTTCTACTGATTTCTGAAACTGGAAATAAGATGCTGTAAGAAAAGGACACAAACATCCTGAGCCCATGAGATCTATAACTATAGAGTGGCATGTGATCGATTATTTCCCCCCTTCAAATGCAACAAATGAGAATTTCAGACCTGAGTATCAGAAAACCTTTCACTGTGCTTCCTCTCTTTTGGTACACAGTCCAAGTGTTATAAATAAACGTGTTCTTTCTCTAAAGCAGTTAGATAATTATTAACACTTTGTGAAGGTCTTTGATACTTCCAAAATATTACTAGCATATGATTCTTACAGGGTTAAAGTTTAGGAAAGCTGAACATTTACTGCTCTACTCTGTTTTACTGGTTTTAACTTAATCTCTCTTCACCTTAGGCACTCTCTATAGCCCATTTACAGAAGTAAACTAATGCAAACCCTGAACACCCTGGAACAGAGCCAGCAGAGTAACCAAGCCATTTTAGAAGCACATACTGAATCATAGGCTAAACCAGAAAACTTGCACTTTAAGAAGAAAGAATCCAGCATCAGGATTTCATTATGCAAGTTATTTTCTAGATATGCAGAGTTAATTTGCTCATCAGTGAAAGACAGAGGAATAACAAGAGACACAGGGTGTCTTGAGGGTCAGAACTCAAAATAGAGCACTATGATACTAAACTAATGAAAATCTCCTATTTTTATACTTTAGATGATAGCATAGCAACGGAGCCCCTTCTTTTTCTAGTAGATAAATCTAAAAGCATACATATATATATCCAGAACTGTATGTTTTATAATCAGGTTGATATATTTGTGCATTAAGATTGTTATGAAAAAGTAGGTACAAATGTGTATGGTGACACAGACCACTGATGGTTTTTGCAAGGGACAAGAAAGTGTAAAACTCAAAACTAGGATGCAATTTGTGTGTTTCTCCTCTCACTTTTCTTCCCTATGGATTCTGCCATGCATTTGAATCTTTATTCTTAAGTCTGGTTTGTGCTCCCTGATGCATCTAAAAAGGGAAGTTGCGAAGTGAGTATGACACTGTGGGACAAGGAAGGACAGGCCAGAACACAAGACACCTGCCATTTCCCAACAGTAACATCAGCACAAGGTGAAAAATCAGAATTGACTCCATTTTAGTTTGGAGGATTTCACAAGAAAGATGTGTTCTACAGCCCTTGAGAAGAGAGTGTCCAGAGGGGACAGACACAGCAGTGTCTGTGACAGCTTCCCTGCAGCACATCCACCCCTGGGGATGGAGAGGGTCCTGCTCTGTGCCTACTCCAGTCTCTGCACCCCCAGCCAGAGTGTGTATAGGGCTGGCTGGGCAGATATGTCTGTGCTGCTGGCAGCTCCATTTATAAAAAACATAAGAGGACCATTTTGCTGAAGCCCTGGCAAAACAGTGTGTCGGTGCTGCTGGCACAGAGGGGCAGGAGCTCATCAGCTGGGGAAGGGGCAGGCACAGAGGTAGAGATAACCTGTCCCTATCCACAGCCTCAGGATGCTCTGGTCCCATCCCCTACCAGCAACCATAGCAGATTTCTAAGCTGTCATCCCAATTCAATCCCTTTTCTCATCCTTCCTCTTCCCCCTGCCTTCCTTCCATGGCCCCTTGCCCCAGTGATGCCTCAGCCCTTTGTTGCATCTGAGAGACTGAACTCGGCTTGGACCATGCTGCTGCAAAACCACTCCAACCCCATGAAGGGCAAGTTAGTTGTGTGCCAGAGGTGAAGATGTCAAAACTCCTTTGAGGTGTCCCAAGAGGTTAGCATCACTGCCAGAGAGGAAACTTGGGATTTCCCAGCCATGGCCTTGATCAGCACTTCTGCCAGTCCACATGGCACTGGATAGCAGACAGCAAATGCTAGCAGGCAGGAGGAAAGCAAAAAAAGAGCAACATATGGGAAAAACCATTAGAAAAAGGAGGTGAAAATGTACATGATGTAAAAAATCAAAGCAGAGTATTTTTTCCCTCAATTATTAGCAACATTTCATTTGAGTCTATTTGAAACCCCAGGTTTGCATGGAGGGCTCCAGCTGAAGTTGGAAACTTCAGAATAAATCAAAGGTTTTATTTGAAAAGCCACAAAACAGAGAAGGTCAGCTCTGTGTTTCTATACATGTCATTTATGATCTGATTGGCACATGGAGAATGAAAACACAGTGGTGTGCAGGGATGCTCTGGAGCAGCCACCAGCACCACACAGGGCAAGTGATGGTATGGGTGTAGTGCCTGTGACAGGAGCAGAGTGGGTCTGCTCCTCTGCCAAGGAAACCACAGGGCCAGTATTGTGACTGATGAGGGTGCAATTTGTAGTTAATTTTCATCATAACAAACATCTCCCATTTGAGAGAAAAGCCCAGGATGCTTTTTTTTTTGAAGAGTTAACTAAATTCAGAATGCTAAATCTCCATTTCAGCTTTTAAATATGCATCCACACTTCAGCAGTGCTGAGCATCCAGGGATCACACATGTATGTCTCCAAAGGCATTTCAGTATGTGACAGATGTTTATTATGCAGGGACACATCCTGTGAGCTCTGGAGGTCACTGGGGAGGGGTGGCAAGAGCTAGCAGTGTGCTTGAAAAGGCTGTTGTTGACCTCAAATCTTTGAACCCTCTTCTGGAAACTACTCTTTGGTGTGCAAGAGACATGCAGCCCATGTGGCTAAGTACTCTGCTGGATCTCAAGCTCTAAAGCTGCACATGTAAAAATCTGGCCACTTAACTGAGTGATTAAATATGGATTTAAGACCTACCTTTGTAGAGTAAGTTGGGGTTTTTTAAAATTTTGGCTATAATATCTGTCATTTGGATGCTTCTATTTTATGGGAATATTTTATTGGCTACTTCTTGCCAAAATCCAACAGCACAACGTGTAATACCAACTTTTATGAAGCACTGCAAACTCAGTACTACAGGTTCTCATGTTACATGCAATTAAACCTGCCAATTCAGTGAACAATTACAGGCAAAAACTACAGCATTTACTCGAACAAATTACATAAATTAATTGCAGGAGGAATGTAAGTTAGGATCAGATGTGCTTTCTGAAGGAAATTAATGTAACAAATTCATTAGGGAACCATACATTTGCTCCCTCAAGTCATCCATATCTTAATTAAAAACCCACAGATGTTAATAAAGCTATGGTAAATGCTCTGTAAGTCTAATAAGGACTCCCAATAATGTTCTTGCAAGAACTCAGTAAAACTCCAGGTTTTACTAAACAATATAGAGCTTTATAAACATACCACCCCAGGACCTATATGATCAAATGTCCTCAGTCTTTTGCAAATTATTCTCAGATCTCAGACACCCTTCTTTTGTCTTCAGACTGGTGGCTGCACTGTGGCAAGGACTGATTTTTGCCTCCATCGAGGACTTTCTTGCTATTCATGCATCAACCAATGCCTTTCAGTGATGCTATAATGTCTTACCCTCAGATCTGCTGCTTCCCACCACGTCCACAAGGTACTCTAAGAGGTACCACATATGGGAATCACAGACAATGTGTGTGGACAAGGGATGAGATTCCTGTCCAGGTGGCAGCAGGTCAGGCAGTAAGTACCACTGATACCAGTACAGCACAGCCTCCTTGACAAAAAGTCCACAGGAGTCTAGATGCTCTACCCATGGGAGTCTACTTGGACTCAGAGGGAAACATCAGAAAAACATGGAAAGACCTGTAAATGCCCTTATTTTTGTAAAACTTTTCTTCTTTGTATTGATGACAATCATACTTTTAAAAAACAACAAAATAAAATAAGTCTTCTAGAATTTTTGATTTTTTCCATCTTTTGTTTTTTGAAATCTTGGATAATGGTAATTAATATGATCAATGTTTTTTGCATTCCAATTTGTTTGTATATTCCTCAAACTGCCAAGTCAGGCTTGCACACATGACTGGAAGATACTTCCTTGTGAATACAACAGTCCTACCTAGAATTTTTAAAAAATGCACAAAACCGTTTCAACTCATGGACCTAAGAATGACAGCAATGGAGAAATGTTCAAGAGACATTTTCTTTCCCAATTTAAGTTCTGAGCCAAACAAGAACCCGTGGTACCCTTAAACTAGTGAAGGCAACTTTATACAAAAACATAAACGTATAGAAACATAACATCACAATGAAAACTAATAGTTGCAATCTAATTATCAGTTACCAAAACAAAATAATATTATATTATTA
>NW_008659476.1:0-6817 GCF_000695815.1 Acanthisitta chloris
ACAGCCCCTGCCCCGGAGCAGGGGGGAGGCAGCTGGAGAAGGCATTTGTCTCCGAGCGGGAGGGAGGAACGGCCGAAAGCGACAGACTTAAAATCGCAAGGCTGACATTCCTCGCAGAGAGTGGTGCAAAATCTGGAAGGTCAGGGCTGAGTCGGGACTAGCCTCATCATCCCGAGGCTCGTAAGGAGAACAAAAGCCAGAGTGAGGAGTGAGAAGAGACATGAGCTGCAAGAGGAGATGAAGTGAACCATGCATCTTAGGGCATCAGGACCATTAGAGTCAGGAGCCAGTGAGTCGAGGTGTAAGCTCGAGCCGCAGTTACCAGGGGCCACTGTCTGTGCATTAACAGGGGTGTTGGATTGCACAGCCCAAAGGCCTCTGTGAGTCCATGGTATTTTCACAGGAGCCAGCTGCTTGTTCATTGCCTTCCTCTGGGTTTATCCATCCCTGACTGAGACCAGCCTCCTCACATAACTCAGCATGGCAGTACCCACTGTCTCCTGTTTTAGCTGATTGTTTTTCTAGACTTTTCACTCTCATCAATTTGTACGTGGGAGAGTTAGGGGTCAACTGGACTGTGGTTTAAATCCTGCCCTGAAAGGTTCCGCTCTCATATGGATGGAGCAGGAGGTAGTTAATTTGATTTATTCAGATGCCTTCTGATCTTTCCTGCAGCTGTAACTATTGGTTACAAAACCATAGTTTTAATGGCAATTAATTCTCTAACTCAGGCAAATTTGACCACTTCCAAGCACTCCTGCCAAACCCTTCCCCCATACATAAGATAATCACAATTTTTAGGTCCAATGTCTTAGGATCTCCAAGGCCCAGAAGCAACGTTAAACTGGGAATATCCCCTCTCTGGCAGTACACACTCCTTGTATTTAATCCAGATAATTTGTGAGATAGAATATATTAAACCTGGCACAGGCTTTTATTAGTCCCCAGTGCAATTCTAGGAAGGGATTCCACATTTCAAGGCAAAAAGAAGCACTTCTACTGCCAGCAATTAACAAACAGTAGCACATCAAGCTTCTAACATCCAGAGGCCAGCTCTTAGTAGATGAGTTTCCAGGAAGGATGCAGAAGAGGCAGCCTAAGTTAATGTAGCCCATCACGTGCCCTGTGATTTATAACAAGAATTCAACTCCACAAATGATGCTTTGGATCCCTCCCAGGGAGAAGTGCTCTGTATGAAATTGTTATAGAGGCTTTTGCAAGTCCAGCTCGAGTCCTCCACTGAGCCTCACTGCACTCTTTGTTGAATTAATAATAGCCCAAAAATCACACATCACATTGCCTCGCTCACACAGTGGTGAGCCCTAAGGACATATTTTGTTTAGCCTGCTCCCTGAGCACTGAGCATCCTTTGCAGCCATTCCACGCTAGTGACTTTTTACATCTCAAAATACTGCTAGGAGCACAATTTCCCACTCAGGCTCCAGATGGGACCCAGGAGATACCAAATGTGAGTGGCTTCTCTAAAACAAAGTCACACACAGTCAGGAGGAACTTGGACCAGGAAATCCCCACTTGCCTCCTGTGGCCAGCTCTTCCAGCTACTACAAGAAAGGTGTTTGGACACTAGATCTGACTTCCACTTGCAAGTATTTCAACATTTGCACATTGCCTGTACTACTGAAGAGTCAGACAAGACCTAAGCCTCAGAAAAAAGCAGAGGGCCTGAAAATAAAGAGCATCTGCCTCCCTCTGTCAGGCAGGCAGATACTGAGCAGCTCTGGTAGCCAGGGGAGGAAAGAGCATCATCATTTTTTGCTAGGCAGCAGGAACACGCTGGTGAATTAACCATGCCCTCAATTCTATAGGGAACGGTAAGTAATTTATGCCCCAAGGAGCAAGGGGTTGCTGCATGCAGAGAGGAGAGGGAACAGGGCTGTGCATTCAGATCACATTCAATGGGGGCTGTCAGATCTCTTCCATCTAAACCACTTCATCACACTATTATTTACCAAGTCCTGTTTGTGCTTGGAGGGTTTAAAAATGGAAAGACAAGAGGTCCAAGCACTACAGTGCTCACTCCAAGGCAGCATGATCACAAAAGCCCAGTGGAGTTGGAGGTGTCTCAAACTCCCTCCATCAGGCAGAAGTACAAGGGGCTGCATGGATCCTTCGCCTCAGGGACTCAAGGAGGACCCCGGGGAGTGATGGGGCTCACTGCACAGATGCAGAGAGATTGATCTAGGCACAAAGCCAGTGAGGACAGCTGTTGAGAAAATCTGAGCAGCAACAGGAGTCAAAGTGAACAGTGGTGAAGGGGGATGAAGATTGAAGGTCAGAATTCAAGAGCTCTCTGGTCTCATGGGGGCTGAGAGAAGCAGAGCCTTGCATTCACTGTGCGCTACACAACAGTCCTGGTGGCAGCCACAGTCCCTGGTGGCAGCCACAGCCCAGGGACTGACAGAGGGAGCAGCAATCTGCCCAGCAAGGGGCTGGCTCCCTGTGGAGGCCCTGGGAGAGCCTCAAGCCCATTTTGGACAGCTGCCTCCATGGTTAAAGCCAAGAAGAGGCTGTAGGTCTGCATGCAGAAGGGATGTCTCCTTCCCCACAGGCTGGAGCCATGTCACTGCAGTATGTGCAAGGAGCAATCAGACAGCCAGCAGTGCTCGGACATACCTCAGGCAGCCTTTCAGAAACACCTTTAGATATCACCTCTAGGTAGTCATCTGAGAGGGACTGCTGCCATTTGGGCTGTATTTCTGATGGGTCACCTGGGGGCAACCAAGCTCCAAACATCTACAGATATCACCCTTTGCCTCAGTTTCTACTGCTGTTGTTTGCTAGGACAAAGGTAGGAATTGCAAAACATGATGATATCCCCAAACTTCCAAGCAAAAGAAAAGCTGCAATTACATGCAAATGGAGGGGGTTCGCTAGCCTGATGCAAAGGACTGAGTCTTGCCCTGTGGCATTTCCCCAAGGACTGTTCTCAGGGTTGGCACACAGGAGCTGAGCTGAAAGTTCAAGATAATCTCTCCAGAACTGAAATCTCAAAGCTCTGCAACAGCTTCACATCCTCCACAGAGTCAGCATGGGGGCCAGCCCACAGAGGTCAGGCATTATGTACCTCCTCCAGGCAAAATACATGTGCTACAGATGTCCCAGGCCAATGGTAGCTGGGTTGTGCCCACATACAAAGCCCATTTCCATCTTAACCAGCAACAGGACACAAACAGGAGCCTCCAGAGCTGACAAATACCAGGCCTAACACACAGAGCTGGTCTCTGCAGGAGGCTGGTGTGCCCCATGTGTCATGCAGAAAGGAATGTGCAGGACAGAGTGACTATTTGTGACACTGGGCTAGTGCATGAGAAGCAAAGTAGTAACATAACTCCTTTATTTCTGCAAACTCCCTGGATCTGATCAGAGTGTAAAGTCAATCTGTCTTTTAATATCCTTTGTTTCATACCATCTGGGGTATAGTAGTAGCGCTCAGAAGGAAATGGCTCTGGAGATAAGTGAAATTCAGTTTCACATCCTTTTAAAAGCTCTCAGGGGTAGAGGCCACAAGTGGGGAGATGCCCAACAGAAGCATCTAAACAGGGTGGATACGCTAAGCTGCTTGTAGTCCAGCTCCATCTGCTTTGATTTTTTTATTTTAAGGGTGTTAAACCATGGAGAAAGCTGTACATTTACAGCTATGAAAGCAGCTGCTCTGTCTCAAGACCTCATCGTGTTGGGTGCTAGCTGTGAACATGCACGTACCAGCTCTGGGATGCAGAGGAGTGATGTGATGCTGCAGCAGCAGTGGGGTTGGCTGCAGGATGCCCAGGCACCAACAGGCTCCTGCTGCTGTGGGGAACGGGTTTGCACCAAGCTAATGAATTTATTTCACAGGAACAAGCCCAGGTCCTGCCAGCACAGCACACACAGGGAGCCTGCGCTCACCACCACTCACCCTGATAAGCACTGACACGCTCATCTGCTTTATGCCAGACTTCCCTGCCCTTTGCACAGATGCTTCTTTTCCCAATGCTGGGGCCACCTCCTGCACCAACCCAGAGCCCAACACGTAGCTGACAAAAATATCATCTCCCAATGCACCCAAGATGACACAGCTCCTCCACAGCAACCTGTGGGTACTTCTGAGGTTGTGGCCAGACAGAAACCCACTCTTGAGCCTCCCTGTGCCTGAGGAAGAGGAGGACATGAGTCCTGGATCTGCTCCTGACTGAGAGCAGGTGCGTAGAACAGAGTGGTACTGGCACCATCTCTCCAGGCTGCTCTTGGCCCTCCCACTCCAAAACCTGCATGCCTACAGACACCCTCACTTTCACCTGTCCATGCTCAGGCAAGCCACCTCATAGATCTCCTGTTAAGAAGTGATGCATTGCACATCCCTTCCCAGACTGAAGCCTGGCTCTCAGCTGGCCCTTGAGATGTACAGCTTTTCCTACACTTCAATACCAAGTCCATGCTTTGGCCTTTCTCTCCCTTCTCTTCTCAGGGGGAGAGGTATTACACTGCTACCAGGGCTGGTCCCATTCTCACAGATTGCTGTGCTGATCTCCTTTTGCTTTCATAGACTTTACGTGGTGACCAGAGCAAAGGGTGCTTGGGAGCATCAGAAGGGTGCAGAGCCCTGAGAGAGAGTTGATCCCTCAGGGTTCCCACAGGCTGGGACAGGGAAAGGGAGCAAAAGAAAACAGAGGCTGGAAACTTCTGAAGGCTGAAGAATTTCTTGGCCAGAGATGAGTCTCCCTTCCCTTTAACTGGGCTGGATAAAGTAACTCTCTCTGCACTTTTTCTCACACGGTGCAAAAGAGACCTGTTGGCTGACATAGTTTGGGCAGGGGTAGGCACACATGACCCGACAGCGTGTCTGCATGAAGGGGAGCGACAGGCCGAGCCAGGTCCCTGTGTTCCTTCTGCACAGCTCAAAATGTGGCATCAGCAATGTAGGAAATGATGCTGGGGCTGACTGTGGAGCTTGCAGGTGTCCAGACCTGCTGTGCTGGCCCTGTCTAGCCAGGCACTGGCTGCTGCCCGTGTCCCTGTGCTCGGCTCCCAGCCAGCATGGTGGCTTGCAAGCAAGAGCAGCCCTCCTCTCCAGGGTGCCTCTGGAAGACATCAGAGCTGGGCCATTCTGGCAGCCCAGCAGGCTCTGGGGCCGTGGTGGCAGAGCCCCTGTCCTGCGACTGCACCTCGGCACCAGCTCAAAGCATTGTGGCCATTCAGAAACGGTGAACGCAGGACTTGAAAGGTCTCTGGTCACAAGGATCTTTGGCAAAGCCACTGAAATGCCCAAAGTGTAATGCGAACACAAGCAGCTACTGAGGGTTTAATCTTTGTTTTGGTGCCTTTTTTTTTTTTAAAGAGTAAGCTTAAATAGGGACTGGAAAAAGCCTTCACTCAGCAGGGAAGGGAGAAAGCTTCCCAAACAGAAGCTCTGTAGAGTCTAAGTTTCCATTTAGAAACCATTAAGGCCAGCGTGTTCATACTTGAAAGTTAGACATCCTGTTCCAGGCTCAGCCCACTAAAATAAGTGACCCAATTTGCAGAGGTGCTGGGCTTCAGTAGCTTCCTTCTGACCTGGCGGTACCAAATAAAATTGACTAGATTCCTTTTTTCACAGGAAGAGTTGTTATTATCAGAAAGACTCAATGCTTTTATCCTCCTCTCAGACAAATACATATGTATAGCAGAGAAAAAAGAATGAATAAGGGACAGAGTTAAAATAAAGATTTCGTTGGTTCCTGGGGCTCAAATACCCAGTTTTCTTCTATTCAGCGAGATCCAGTGCACACCTAGCTGACAAGTGTTAAGAAACATGTTCTGTGGGACAAGAGGAAGCCAAGATCCACCAACAGAGCTCCAAGGTAAATTCCAGTTAATACAAGGGTGGCAAGAATGTATCTAGGGCCCAGTCCGAAGTGCTCTGAAGCACCATGTGTTCCTCAGAATAATTACACCCTCTGAGCAGTTCTTCAGCAAGCCCCATCCAAGTGAGCTCTGCAGACTAAATGGTGAAGTTCATTTCAAATTCAGGTATTCTGAAGTTGTTAAATGTTGTATTAAAAGTTTGCATCTCTAAGTCCCTGATACGTGCTCGTAGCATATTGCTGGAGTAGCAACGAGGACCCTTGAGGGATCCCTACATCATCCAGTCTTTGCATGTGTTAAAACCAGCTGCGAGGATTAACACAGCCCACTGCACCCACAGTGCTGGCACAACCTTACAGCAAGGGTTACACCCATTCCTGAACCACAGCTGCAGTGCTGAGCCACAGGCACACTGTCCCTCCCGGCAGCACGCGAGGTTTGGGGTGGTAGGCAGAGTTCCCACACCACAACCACACTGAACTCCTCAAGCCTCAGCACAGACCACTGCTGGACCTGCTCTCCCCTGGGAGCCAGAGACCACAGTCCCCTTCGAGAGCATCCTGCCTGGGGCTGTGCGCAGCAGGCGCCCGGCACACAGCCACGGCCCTGATTACGGCCTGATTAGTCTTAATGACTTCCTCTCTCTAAATGAGCATTCACAGCTATGGAGGGAGCGGAAGCTCCTCTCCTCCTATCATGACATACATGCTGAGTGGCTTATCCGAACAAGGCAGCCACCAGGGACAGGAACAGCTTCTGCTTCACTTCCACCTCCCACCCTCCTTCACACCCAGGGTACCTGGATTGGACCTCTGCTATGGCTGTCCCCTGGGTTTCCTGCCCATGAAACCCCCCTTAGGACCCTCCACCCTTCAGTACACCCCAAGGATGGCCAGCAGATCCCCACTGAATCCCTGGCAATGGTCAGGACTAAGCTCAGGCAGATCCCAGTCATGTAATGCCCAAAATCACGTCG
>NW_008659476.1:6884-12251 GCF_000695815.1 Acanthisitta chloris
TCCCTCCAGCAGGGATGATGCCAGGTGCTGTCATGGGGGAGACTGAAGGTTTTCCTGCCACCCCCAGGTTCTTCACGAGGAGCAACTTCCTCCACATTGCATACATCCCTGCTGAAACCTGCCTGTGCTCAGCCCTGGATGCCTCACCAATGCGGTCTTCTCCTCCTCCTCCAGAAATGTGGCAGGGCCACATCCTCCCATTTTTGGCAGGTACTTTCCCCTTCTTACACATGTTGCACTGATGAGGTCTCTCCCACTTACGTGGCGTCAGACACTGACTTTACAGCAGCAGCTACATCTCTACTACAGCCAGTTCAGACACCAGATCCAACACCTCTCCCTGTGCTGCTCCTGGGGTCCCTCCAGCAGCTCAACACCACAAAAACAGCAGCAGGATGCAGCTCTGGGGCTGCAGTCTGCACATCTGGGCTGGCTGGCAGGCAGCAGTTAGTAATCCAACTGGAAAGGAGCTAAGCTCAGTCCTTCAACTCACTTCTCTAATTCCAACATTATCCCTTACCGTATTAAAGGGATGAGTCGGGAGAGTCAATGAGCACAAGCGCACAGTCACTGTCAAAGGGATTCACATACTCAAAGAAAGGAGGAAAAGTGATACAGGTGACTAAATATCTGTTCACTTCTAAACAAACTTGGTATGTTTTGGGAAGGAGCACTGAGAATAGCACCCTCCTCAGCCCAGCCCAGGAGATAAGTGACAGCAGGACATGGGATGCTTCAAGGTGGATGAGGGGAACTAGCTCACTCAGCATCTGTGCATTAAGGCATAAGTTTCCCCAGGAGAGGCACAGGGAGGGGGGATGACTTTATAAAGCATTATCTGGGCCTTATTTCCAGCTGGGGGGCAGGAAAGGAACGTCAAGACAATCAGAAATATCAGCTGCTTCCCAGGTCCATGGGGCAAGGGGGCAAGTGTGGTGCAAGGCTGGGTTTGGAGGGAAGGAGAGCAGCTCAGTACCTGGTTATAGCAACTCAACTGGGTGATGACGGCAAGATCACCAGATGGAGATGCCCAAGAAACAAGCTGAGAGGTGAAATCAGATGGAGGGGGATATATTAGGAACAGACACGCAGATTTACACATCGTGAGTGAGGAGGTGACAAACAGGTCTGTGGAAGGGGAATCAAGCTCTCACGAGGGAGTGGAGTGTGATGAGAAGTGATGGAGAGGAAAGACTCTCTGGGACTCCGACTGGCGGGAAGACATGCTGGAGGTGGAAGGAGGACAGGGGGACCACCACTGACCACAGAGCAGGGGCTGAGCAGATGGATGGAGTCAGAAACAGACAAGCACTGTGTTCAGCAATGGAGCCAGACGTGAAGGGCAAGTTTCACTATAGTTGCATCTACATTTAGGCTGCCAAAAATACCTTTCACAGATTGGCTGTCTTTAATTAAAGGATGTCTCCTGTGCTCCTGGCACGATACAGAGCTCATCCTGCCATGCAGGACTCTGTGTGGAAGCTCTGCAGGGGGGCTTTCCCATCCCATGGGACAGCTCCTCTTCATCCGCATCCTCCTGTGTCCTGCCAGCACTGGGCAGCTCAGGCAGCTGTGCTTCCCTGAAATGCCCCTCCACAGTGCAGGCACAGAGTGAAGAAGGAAAACTTCACCCCCTTTCTGTTTTGGCTTCTCTCCTTCCCTCCAAACACGGAGAACGCCTTCCTCCTCTCTCCTCCTCCACGTTTCAGTGCAAAGATTTAGCTAATTTCTTCTATGAATAGCACAGGAGTAGCCATAGCAACATCACCCTGCCAACCTCACCACCTCCACTGCCTCCGTGTCCCCGGCACCCTGTTCCTCTCACCCTCCCTCGCACCTCCCGAGGGAACATCTGGGGCTTCAGCCATTTCCCACAAAACATTTGGCCTCCCGCTTGCCCCCTTGGTGCTCTCCCTCCTTGTTTACAGCCACACCTGCTCATCACTCAGAAACCCAGTCCAGACACCCATGGCTTCTCCAAGGCTCCAAGCACCCTGCTACCCATGCCCCAAGAGCCCCAAATCCAACAGCATCCAAATGCTCAGCGAAGGCTGGTGCTTGCGCCAACATGTGTTGCCCTGTGCCCACCTACTGCAGGTAATTCCCCAGGGCATGAGAGGAACTTAATAAGAATTGTCTGTGCATTGAATACCACTGTCTTCAGTGAAGCACTTGCTGCTGAAGACAGGCAGAGAGGACCTGTCCCACTCCTTTGCCTGCCTGGGTCATGGAACAGCTCTGCCATGGGTCGGGGCCACACATGCCTGACATGCTCCAGGCACTTGCAGGTGGTCAGGCACTCATTGCAATGGTGTTCTAACTTCCCTCTGCATCCACCTGACCCCTCAAGAGGGAGAAAGAAAGGGACCACAGAAAGGGAGCGGGCAGCAGGACATCACATTTCTGGTCAAGCAGGGCCAGCAAATCTGGGGTAGCCCTAGAGGCAGAGGGCACTTCCCAACCACATGCCAGGGAACTGCTCTCTTTGGACCCCCTCCCCAGTCTGTGCCCTAGACATCCCAAATGTACATGAAAACACTGGCAAGACCCTTGGGACCCTGATGGGGGGCCTCATTCTGGTCACTGTGCCTGGCAGCAGGGCCCTTGGAATGAACTAAGACACAAGGCTGAACATTCCCTGTGGGAGGGAAAGGTGCTGGACACTTGTGGACACTCAGCACATGGAGCAGTGCCAGAGAAGGGGCTCAGGCATGGGCAGGCAGCTGAGAGCCTCTCTCCTGAGAGGCTGTGGGCGTCACTGTGCAGGGAAGAGGAGGGGTTTGAGCAGTCTGCTCCTCTGGTGCTGCGCATCAGGGGATGCTTCCCTGGATCACACTGCCATTCCTCTCCCAAAGCCAGGAGTCCTCCTGTCACCCCAGTATGGCAGAGGAGGAATTGAGCCCCCCACCAGCAAGTGAGAGGAATAAGGAGGGTGCAGGGATGATGGGATGGATGGTGATGGAAACAATGGAGGACAGCGATGACAGCAAGTGAAGGGAATAGGGACTAAGGAACAGGGAATGTGGATAGCTAAGAGAGAAGAAATGGAAGAGATCTCATAGGGCAGAAGAAAAGCAAAGGAAAAAGAGATGAGAAACCTAGAGCTCAGAGATTTCCTCCCCCCCCTCTGGTGAGGATTAGGGGTTTTCAGTTACTGGCATTGCCTGAGCAAGCTAATTTGTGTCCTAGAGAAGGGGAGAGGCAGGAGGAAAGAGCAGACAGGGCACTGGCAGTGGGAGGAGGTGCAAGTTGATGCTGGGATCGTGCCGTGTGTTGGGCAGCACGTGTGGGCATGTCTCACATGCTGCAGAGCTGCACACAGGGTATGTGAGTATGCCATGATGTCAGAGAACATACACCACCATATGCAACTGTGAGCACGTTTCTGGTGTCAGAGCACCAGCACGCGTCTCTCCTCGGCTTGTGTGAAGAAACAAGGAGAGAGGAAAAAAAGGCTTAAATGAGAGGTGGTGAAGCTCCCCAGGAGGTGAACAGATCCCTGCTTTCCTGGGAAAGCCTCCTGGCCTGTGCACCCCTTCCCACCTCTGCTGCTGGAAGTGCTTCCAGGGACAGGGAGCCCATTTAAAGGGGCAGACCTGAAAAATGGCAGTCCTGCCTCTAGCTGAGGCTCTCCAGGACACGGAGGCTGCTTGTGAAGGAGACCGCTGTGCATCCACAACATTCAGCCAAACCTACCCAAAGCCCAACACCTCCTACCTTCCCAGAGCCAAACCCACTTGCCCAGGCACAAGCCATGCCCAGCTGTTTCCATTTTACCACCTTTTGTCCCTCTGCCCACCACTGGACTGGGGAGAACATGGACTCCTCATGGCTCAGGCACTTTGCACCCTTGGTTCAGAAGGAGAGCATTGCTGAGGTATTTGCTGCAAAGCTTTACTCATTGCATACATTTGCTACACACCAGGGAGCAATGCTGCCTGCTCTGATACAGGCAGTGCACATACCACACACGTCATATTCTACATGCAGACCCTGCTATGCTCACATAGCCTCAAACACTAGCATCCTCTGTTGCTTGCAATGCTGCGAGGAGCTTTTGATTTTCTTTTTTTCCCCCCTCACGTTCAGAAAGGCTAAGGCAGAGCAGAGATTCCCAACATGGACTTTCCGAGCAACCCAAGCTCCATGGCAGCACCACAAAGAGACAATGATTTCTCTTCCACCATTGCAAAAACATGAAAGGCTCCCCTGCCCAGCCTGCCACGGCAGCAATGCAGCTGGCATCACTTCCTTCTCCGACTGCTTGCAATCGTCTTACTAGGAATCCTGGGCCAGACCTTTCATGCAAGCAGGAGTGGAAAGGAGAGAGCAAACACGCTTCAATTTTCTGCTCCTACCCAGCTTCCCGAGCTTACTGCTCTGGATGGAGGGAAGGAAAGAAATAGCAAAGGAAAGATGGAAGAATGCTTGCCAGGAATCAGCAGGCGAGAGAGAACCAAGGCTGATTTTGATGCAAAGAGTGGCAGAGAAAGAGACAGAAAGCAGGACCAGGCTGATAGGAAGGTGGCTGGGGTTTTGGGTGCTTTCTGCAAATATCATCTGAGTGTATAAGCTTTGAATCTAATTATTGCAACCAGACCTACAGACTGAGACAGTAATGAAGAAAAAACAGAGGAAGGGAAGAAGAGGGTTGTGTTTGCCGAGGGGAGAGGAGGAGAGAATTCCCATTGATTCCCGTGTGTCTGCCTGCTACAGCATCTTGAAATAATAATTAGAAGGATCAATAAGAAATCATGTGAGGTTTGAAGATAATGAATGAAAGAGGCAGAAGAAGCAAACTGAAATGCCTTTCTCTCAAGCAGGGTAAATTGTTTTTCAGGCAGGGTCTAGCCTCCATTTTAATGCTTTGCAAACAGATCCAACCATTTTCTGAGCGGGCTTGTGGGTTCAAAACAACACTGGTCTCTCCATTTAGGTGAGAAGGAGAGACATAGCCTGAGAACGGCTCCTGGAGAACACTAATAAAATTAACGTGTGGGAAGAAATGGAGGCAGTGAAATGGGGCAGAATGCACATAGCACGCCAGCGACCAGAGCAGGGTTACGTAATAATCTCGGGGAGAAGGGACGTAGCATCCGAGCGAGGAAACCACAACTCAATGGAGAGTGGGTGACAGTTTGGGAGCGCTGGCAAGCAACACTGCGAACCCACGAGGCTGCCCGGCAGGCAGCACACACCATGCCTGCTAAACACAGTACGATGGGATGCCCTTCACACCGCCAGGGCTTCAGGCAACGGCATAGTAAGCAGCAAGGACCTCAGCTGGGGTGTCCAAAATACATCATGCCCGACGCCCACCTTGTGCCAAGCAAGATCCATCTGGCCTAGCTCGGTCCCGGGGAGGCT
>NW_008659477.1:0-18774 GCF_000695815.1 Acanthisitta chloris
GTTTGCTTTCAAACCAGCACAGGCATGAAAGACTTTTTTTGTAAGGTTCTGATGTTCTTTTGGGACCCAGGTGAAGAAATACCTTTCTGCTCACAGCAGAGAAGGCATGTGTCAAAAGTTGCCTGGGCTCACCGCAGTAAGCAGAACCCTTTGGCCTTCTCCTAGCCCCAGGCTCAGGAGCTTTACCAGAGCAGCACCTGAGAAGCTGCTGGCTACAGAACCACCTGGGTGGCACAGACAGCAATAAAGCTGTGGGGCCAGCTCAGCACAAACCTCTGCTTCCAGCTGCAGCCCGGCCAGCATCCCTCCCAGGCATTTCACTCTCCAACAGAGCAGAGGCCACTGTAAGGTGACTCTGCACTAGGGCAGGACTTGAAGCATGCAGAGATGGCAGTGGGAGCATCCCCTGGGCCATAGTCCCTACGAGACAAGGCATCAGGGGAAATGCAGAGAGAATCTCAAAATTATGAAGGAGTGTAACACCAGGTCACCCTCAGCTCTGTCTACAGGCAGACCCTGCAACACATGAGGCTCAAAGAGCTACAGGAGGAGGAATAGGGATATCAGAAAGCAGAGGGAAAATGCCATACAGTAGAAGGAATTACCAAGTGAGTTCAAGGACACAAGAAGAGAGTTGAGGTAAGGAGAGAACCCAGAGTTGGCCATGTAATGCGAGCCTGTCTATATTCATACTTTGAGTTTACACATCCGTGCCCTTCCTAAGGCTGAGAGATGTCCTCTTGGTGAAAGTGGGCGGTGATCACCCCAAAAGTGTATTTGTCCCTAGTTCTGGGCATGCACAGTACACTCCGAAACTACTACTACTACGAGAGGGCCTGTGTGTAGCAAGAAGAGCCACTACAGACTGGCAAGAGGAGAGTTTAGCAAAATTCTAGCTACTTCCAAGGCCATGAGAGATGAGAGCCACAGGAGCTAGGTGAAAACCTTGATTCTATCTGTTGCAAAGCTGGGCTTGTGTGAATGACTGTATGACTACGGTGATTCAGCTTTTCCCTGAATAAGAAAGGAGGATGTAGATGTGCAAGCTGCGATCTAAGCTCTTGGAAGGCCTCTCTAGACATAGCTGGGTATGTGGACACTGTACCTTTTCATTACACTCCTGGCAAGAATCAAGCATACTGTATGTGTGCAACCAAAGTGCTCACACCTACAGATCAAATCACACATGTTCACATCACATCACATATGTGGTCATCATGGCTGTGCTCCAAAACCTTCCTGGAAGCACCCAGTTCAAAAAGATAGGGAACAGGGGCAGTACAATCCCTTTGGATCCCAGATCTTCCAGTCACCTGGTACATCTGCAGTCCTTTACACTCATACCAGGGACAGTACAACCCTGTTCCTTTGTGCCTCTCTTTCACTGTCTTTCCCTTCCATGTCAGGCAAGATAAGGAGACGAGGAACCACAAGCTGTGTTATGCCTGCACAGTCTCCTTCATGTCAGGGCACTGCACAAGCAAATACACCCAGTATCGGTACATCCAGTGTGCATCACATTTCCTTGCTCTCTATTTTTAATCTATCTTCACAAGCCACCACTGTGCACTAAATCTTTGCTAAAGCCTAATTTCTAGCCAGCCCTGGTGTCTGTGTCTTGGCTTCTCTGTCTGCACACACGCAGCCAGTCAGGAAGTGAACTTTCCATTCCCAAGTATAACTGTTTCTTTCTCTTTACTATACTTTCCTTTTTTTTAAATTATATTTGAAAGAAAGAATTCAGACTTGCTCACAGAACAAAATTGCTCTAAGCAATATGTTTGGAAACACTGAAGCCTTATACTAATACAATTGGTTTTCCCTGCCTGTGGCACTTGAAATTTCCTGAGCATTCTATCAGTTTCCCTTTATGCAGGTCGCTCTGAATGGCAGCTGGCAATAAATTCCAGCAATTAATGCTTTGTGAAAAATGTGCATTTTGGTCATGTTTTTCTTTGGTTTCATGTAAAAAATCTCACTCTGCAGACAACTGTGTGTCCTAATTTCTGGTCTGCAGGATGTAACTTCCTGAAGATGCTGATTGCTCATATACCGTGGGGCAGTTGCATTCTAGCCTACATGGATGGTAAGATACAGCTTTAAAGGAGTTGCTTTCATAACCCAGTGAAAATACAGCTATGGTGTGCTTAGCGGAAATTTTCAAAGGCCACTCATCATCTCCCACCACACCCAGCTCCCTTACTGGTGGCAGTTGTTACGGCTTGACAGTGTTGAATTTATCAAATCAAGTATGATTTCTGTGGCAATATGATGCAACTACATGGCTGAAAAACTGCTGTGATGCAGCTCATGTTAGCACCAGAACAAGTCCTTTAGCAAGTCCCCAGTTAAATGAACCACAGTCAAGAAATATTTCATGCCTGGGTGCAGAAATTCAGTAAGAAATACAGGGAAGTACTCAGACATTTGTCCTTCTTCCTCTCCTCCAGCAGTGACCAAGCATAGCTCTGGACTATTATTTGACAATGTCAAGATTTCACTTGAATGAACTTTGCTCATCGACTTCCATAAGGCCATCAGTTTGCTCACGAAAATGCAAGGAGGGGTAGTGGTTTGCTTAAGATGACTCAGCCAGTCAGCAGGAGAAAGAGATGCGAGCTGCTCTGCTCAAAGCCCCTGCTCTGCCCATAAGATGGCACTGCCAGCTTTGCTGCCTGGAGCTGGTGAGCTTCTTGCGCAACAACACAGCATGGCCCGCAAAACGCTGTATGCTGAGCACCACCCCATGATAAGACCTAAGTCACCAACCTTGTTCTGTTTGCTAAACTCTCACCCTGATAGTCCCTTTTTTCCAACAAGGTTGCTCAGGTCAAAAGCCCAGAAAAGATAATGCACACTGGCACCACTTCTTGCTGCACCCGAAATACCCAGCCACCACTCCTCTCCCTATCTATGCTATTCCACTCCTTGTTTCTGTTCTCCCCTACCTCTCATCTCTGATCTGTCAGAATAAGTACGTAGATGCTCCAAACAGGTACTGTGTCTTGTAGTATTGCTGTCTGCTTTTATTCAGCAGACTCAGCACTGCCCTCGCTTGTCCAATGTATTTGCAAGCACACTGGTGTTTCGAGCTGCTGAAACAAGATCAGCCTTCACTATACCCTTTACTCCAAAGCTGTCAGCACTTTTTGTCAATTCCCACCACCTTAGTGTGCTTGACAGCCATCTCTGTACCCACAGAGCACTGTTGGATAGACATGAAAGGACTGTTTTGGATGGAGCTTGGTGACAAAAAGAAAAAGACTGCTGGGTGACAGCAAGTGCTGAGCTGCACATTCTTGGTGGATATAGGCTAGAGTTTTCTTACCTCCTCTGCCTCGCAACTGCTTGCTCCCAACCCAACCTGTAGTCATGATCCCATGACTAAAATATGGTGTCTCATACAAAGAAACCTAAATAGCTAGCTAAAACTACCTGGTGGCCACTCCACCTCACTTTGTTCAGCTTTACTCATAACCAGGCCACTTTCAAGGATTCTCCTAAAAACATCTTTACAAACGCTTTTGCCTTCAGACACCAGACCACTCTTCACTGCATACTTTTCCCTCTACATATCACACAGAGCTCCCTCCTGTCTCCTGCTTTGCTAGACACACTGCCAGCAAGTGACATACTCTGGACAATTGATGATCCTCCTGGTTAGTTCACTATAGTGACCACCTTCTGCCTGCTTCCAGGACTCCATACTGGAGTCAGTCACTGTCTCTGCCGGGTCTTCTGCTGCATTCATCTCTCAGTACTTCACTCCATTGGTTTCTCCTAATTCTGTTCTCTAAACATCATCTTCAATTTAAATTCAGCCTTGCCTCTCATCCACCAGCTCCATGCTGACTGCTCTGCGACAGTGGAGAGTGATCACTGGGCTTTGAGAACGCATTGTCCTTCTGTATGGACAGTCTGCCTTTTTTCCACGTTCACATAACACCAGGGAAGAAAGGTAGGCAACTGTTTGTGTCCCAGAACTCTGTAGGTCCTGCTACGCCATCAGTCACTCTTCGACTGGTTTGCGGCATTGGAGAGTTGTAAAAACCTAGTGACACAGCATCAGCAACCATTTGCCCTGGCCAGCATAATGAAAAACACCATCTTCAAACCATTCTGTTGTGCAGGGAGTCTGAGAGTTTTGATTGAAAGCTACCATGGCTGGGGAAGGAGTTTCACAATGAATTCAAGTGCAAAAAGCGTGTATAGAAAAGGTGGAAAAAAATCTATGGAGGAGGATAGAAGCACTGCTTGGATACTGAAGGACAAAATCAGAAAGGCCTCTCAGAGCCCAGCTGCAGCAAAATCTTGCATGGGATACGACAAGTGGCAAGACAGATTCTATAGCTATCCTAGTAGCCAGACCAGGGAACATACAGGTCTGTTGAGGAATGGGGGGACAAACTAGTGATGGAAGCCTCAGCCTTAGATGAGGCTGAAGTACTCGAAGCCTTCCTTGCAATAGTCTGTAGAAAAAAGCGCCAGCTCCCAGTTTTCCAAATATATCATAATGACTTGGAAAATGAAGGGACAGCCAGAAGTGGGGCAGCAGTAGGCTTGATACTACTTAGAGAGTCTGAACATATTACAATGCATGAGAGTGGATTGCATATATTTCAAGGGTGCTAGGACATAGCCGCAGGTGCTGAAAGAATTGCCTGATGTGATTATGAGACCAGTCTTTCATCTGTCACCCCTGACAGCTGGAAAAATGCTAACGTTGTGCTCAACTGTACAGAAAGCAAGCAGGATGACTTGGGGAACCCCAGACCAGCCATTCTTACTTTGGTGCTATGTCATCTTGGCACCGGGTGCCAAATATGGCAAGGACAAGAATGTAATTGGGAAAGATTGCTACTGGTTTACCAAGGGCAAACTGACTGCCTTTTAAAATGAAAGGACTGGCTATATGGATTAGGGGAGAATGGTTGATGTAATGTATTTTGACATGAGTTACACTGTAGGCACAGCATACTCCTCTGGAAGGAGAGGGAGGTATGGCAGCAAACCCGTACTCAGTATACCGGGAATTGAAAAGATGTAAAATATCCCAGTGATTGTGAATGACAGCCACCAGAAGACTAGCTCCTCCTAACTCCACGTCTGTGTCTGGGCAATGTGACATTGTCCAAAGAGTGCCCCGAGCAACCCATCACACTGTTCACACCCTGACAGGGTCGAATACATGAGAAAGTGTGAGCATTGCACGTACACCAACTGTTTGTCCAATACAATATTCTGTAGCACTGAACATTTATCTGGAGGTAGAGAAAAAGCTAACGAGATACACAAAGCCATGATCAACTGATCAAATTTTAGCAGATTTCTGCCAACCTTTTCATGAGCAATATCTGGAAACAGTAGAAGCATCCCACATCTATTGCCACCATATACTTCTGATGTTCTGCTGAGGTACATCCACTAAATGTTGCTTTTCCTGAGCATGTAATTTGTAGAGATGCATTTCCTTATGAAATATTTGGTAGCTCCATAAGGCCAGAGGATATGTCAATGGAAAATTCATAACCAAGGAGACAGAGTGAGGAAGAAAGTCTTCACACGACCTTCAGCTCATGCATAATGGTCAGAGGCTACTTTCTTGGGGAAAAAATCCAACAGCACATCTACCTAGGCAGAAGCTGCTGGGCCCACTAGCCTGTTCTGGTACAGTGATGGCTATGTTAGGACAGCCAGCAGGATGCTTCAGTGCAGAAAGCAGGAACAAAGAGAACAAGCCATACAAGCTGACTAGTATTTTTCTCTGTAGTGGGGTATGGGGCAGGCTGGAGTGACTATTGGAAGAAGTGGATCAGACACTGTGAGGTAGAACAGCAAAGTGCAGCATGCCAGTATCGGCAGGTTAATACGGATCTGGAATGACTGGAGATGAGACCGGTCCATTTTCTGCCCAAGATGACAGGGTGCTTCAGAGAACAAGGCATTGTTGTTTCCTTACTGCAAAGAAGCCCTATGTTCAGATTTCTGTCCCAGTCCATTGAGAATGAGGAGCTGGCATAAAAGGCACAGGCAGGAAATATGGGGAGGAGGATGTTTATCGCTTTCAGTTCTATGATGATCAAGGTAGAATGGAAAACCCCAGGTAGCAGGATTATTTAAAGGAAAATTTTATTTAATAGGCAAATAGAGAGAAGGAAACAGAGTAGGGTCATGAGATAGTCTTCTTCAGTGTGAAGACCTCCCCACAATTCACTCATAAAAACCTACCACCTGTCCCTCTTAAGCTTCCCTTCCAGAGACTAGTTTTCTACATAACAAGCTGCTAGAACTCATGTTCAGTCTCTTTTCACTGCCTGAGACACCGTTTCCTCTCTGCCCACAACACTAGTGGTCACAGCACAGCTACTTACAGCATTGAGTCCTGGCAGTGCAGTGTTGGCACTGAGCCTGAGAGGAAGGGTAATGGGCTACATGCATCTGGTATCTGTCTGTCTGTGCAGTTCCTCCGGTGTCTTGTTTGCCTCCTTCAAGACAACATTGTCACCTCTCAGACTCTGGAGTTCTGTAAAAAAAGAGATAAAAACAGCTCTGAGAGTTTCATATCTGTCTGTCAAGGTTTCAGTGTAAATCAAGGGGGCAGACAGGGAGCTATAATTTCAGATTATGTTATTTTAAAATAAATGGGAGATAGAGGAAGTCCGGTTTAAACACAGTAATATCTTCTATCCCAACTATCTTGGCCTGCACTTGAGCAAGCCCTACCTTGAGCAAGCAAACTATATCTGTGCAACCAAAATGTTCGCACCCACAAACCACATATCAGATTTTTTTTCTCTCAGAAGAAATACTTGACCTCTAATATGAGTCTCAGCTGTGCTCCAAAAACCTTCTTAGGAGCAGTAAGTTCAGAGATTCTGGGAGCAGGGGCAGTACAACCCCTCTGACTTCCAGATCTTCCAGTCACCTGGCACATCCTGCAGTCCTTTGCACTTGTACCATAGACAATACAACCCCTTTCCTTTGTGTGTCTCTTTCATCAGTTTGCCTTTCCATGGCAGGCAAGATTAAGGACATGATGAGCCATGCTATGTCTCCACAGCCTCATTCATGTTGGGGCACTGCACAAATACACCTGATGACTGCATATCTGGTGCCAAGTGAGTGCATTCGGGATCATTCCTGTGTCTCTTCTGGCCTTCAGTCCAGAAGGGGCTGCCAGGGAACTGATATGTGTCCAGCCTGCTCTCCTGCCCCACTTCAAGTTGCAGTGGCTTGTTCTGGCTCCCAAGAGCTGTCAGTATTTCCAGGCATGAGTCCCACCTTTCCCCCTCCCTGCCAACTCTCTCAGCAGAATTCACTCCTGTAAGACTTCTCATGAGCTTTACATTTCCTTGGTCTCTGTTTTTAAAGTGTCACTAATTTGCCCTGACCCTGCCTTCAGCAGGTCCAAACATGCTCTCTCAGATCAGTTTAGCTAATAAAACTAAGTCTCAGTCAAGCTAAAACACAAAACTGTCTTTTCAAGACCAAGCACGGTGTACTAAATCTTTGCTAAAGCCTAATTTCTAGCCAGCCCTGATGTTTGTGCTTTGGCTGCTCTGTCCTCATTCACACATCCAGTCAGGAACTGAACTTTCCATTCCCAAGGAAAAATGTTTCTCTTTTTTCAATTCTACTTCTTTTTTGGGGGGTTGGTTGCTTGGGGTGTTTTGATTGTTCGGAAAAAGAAATCAGACTTGCTCAGGGAACAAAATTGCTCTAAATGATGTGTTTGGAAATACTGAGGTCTTATACTAATACAGTGCTTTTAACTATTTTTTTGTGTGTGTGTCTGTATGTGACCAGACAACATACATGACTACCTATGAGCTATATATGATCAGTGTGAATGTTATTCTTGTGTCAGGATGAGAAAAAAAGCCAAAGCATAAAGGTCATGTGATGCTACTCCATCACTCGACAAAAGTTGTGTCTCTAGCATGAAATAAGGTGCTGGAAAGTATTTCTGTCAATGTTTCCACACTGATAGCTTTTCTGAGATGGACAAACCCCTGCAGGTTTCAGTGCAGTGGTACTGTCTGTCCACACTGGGCTTTGCCAACATTGGCCTTGGCCAGTTCTGTTTGTCAGGACCTTGTCTTGCATTACCTAACACAGGTAGGAAGATGCCTCTGCTTGTGTTTATGGAAAGGCTCCTTCTGATATGCCACTCTGATAACTTTAGTCTAGCTGACCCAGCTGTATTTTGCATACCTGTTGTTTTTCTCTGCATGTGGCACTTAAAAGACATTTTTAATACCCTCTTTCAAGCAAGCACAACCCTCAATCTTCACTGTTTCCCTTCTGTATCCAGACACCTATGGGCTCTTCCATACCACATAAATTTCTCCTGACACACTGCTGTATCCATGTCCCTCTACACCTTCAGCACTCCTCCCAGCTTTCATCCACTCCTGATCCTCTATCCTTATGTCTTCCTCAGTGGAAAATTATTCTGGTGGCTCTGTCCTAAACCTTGTGAACTCTTTAGGACATAGACTTGTATCGTAGACTAGACTCAGAGTTATGAGATTAAGACTGTCCCTTTGAGATGTGATCCATACCAAAAAGCAAAGGAAAACAAAGCTAGTCCAGACCTCAAAGTATTTAGTGTATGAATACATTAAATAAAAACAAGAGAATATGCAGTCAAGACAGTAGCAGTTAACTGGAGTATAGAAGAAGTAAAAAATATCCAAGTTAGTTTGTGATGGGGAAGCAAATTTCTTGATGAAAGGCAAATTTTTTTTCATGATGGAGAAGAGAGCAGAAATGAAAGACTGGGTGCTGTTTGATCAGGCTGATCACTGCATGGATGACCAGTTACTGGTTCAGTACATGGTCTGCAGTGGTCCCACACTGCATGCCACAGTGACTGGTGCACCAATGTGACAGCCTTACAGAAATCCATGTGACCATTTGTTAAACAGAAAATGGTTGTGCAATGCAGGCAGAAAACAGCAAGTCAGTCATATGTCTATCAGGCATGCTGAAGCTGTGTCTTATGGAGAAGGAAAAGATAGTTCTTTGTAAACACTGTAATTTAGTGGGGTATAGCATAGAAACAAGATTTATCCTAGCAAGCATTTAAAAAGTTAATTTTAAAAGTAAAAGCCTGCCTCCACTACAAAAGGCATACTTTTAAGTAACAGCAATTAAACTGTCTTAGCAATATATAGTTTAGGGAAAAAAACCCCACATTTTCTTTCCTCATCTAACCCATCCTCATTTTCCTGAGCGCTGTCTTTTCCCAGAAGCATACTGTGAAGACAACTACCTCTGGTAACTCACATTGTAAAGACAGAGCCATGCTAAAGCATAAGTGACAGACCAGAGCCACATACCCGAGGTTTTCTAGTAAGTATCTCACATATCTGCAAAAAATCTTCCTCAAAGTGCAGAAAACCATGGAACTGTGTCCTTGGTCTGGTCAGCAGAAAGCTTGAAGAAAGCCAGTCAGAAAGGTGTAAATTTTCTGTACAACAAAGTATGTATTTGACCTACCTGCTAGCAGACCTTTCTCAAGATGTGTAAAGGAGAAAAGGTCCTAGTGAGTTACCCCCTGCTGCTGCATCACCGTGGCCCATTACAACGGCATTAGCAGAGTGTCCACACCTTCCTTCCTCTCAAATGAAACTAGTGATGCCACTGTCTCCCACCAAACTAGCAAATGTGCTTTCTTGGAGCAGCCCTCAAAGAGGGGTTTAGCAAACTTGCTTGGTGGTAAGACTGCAGTCCTGCTTGAGGTCTTAGCTAGATACCTTCCCAAGGGAAAAGTAGCCCCATATCTCCCTAGCTACTGCGATGCCTGAAACTCAAGTGTGCTCTTTTTAGAGCACAAAGTCAAATAGAAAGATTTGTTAACTGAATGTGCAGCAGTGAAATCTACCTGCAATAAAATGTGGTGCAGCTCTTTTGGTTTGTTTTCACATTTTTTCTCGTAGAAGTAAACCACTATTCTTGCCTGGGACACAAATAAGGTCTCCAGAAATAACACAGGCAAATAGCAACAAATGTTGCCAGCAATCCTGTGACGTGCCCTAGCTTGTAAAAATGACACTGAAACCTTTGACGTGCCTGATGTGACTTGTGACTCTTAAGGATCTTCTCTTGTCCACTTAGCAGTAGTTTCACTCCTAGAGGGGTTCTCTAGTGACTCATTCCTGTGGGGGAGTGTAGTGTCCACAAATGCAATGCCCAATTGGATGCAATGAACAGTTTCAACTGAAAACCCATCTTCACACATTCAAACCATTTAATTGCAAACAGGTTTTCCTTTCAAAGCTGCCTTACGATTTTTGGAAATAACCAGATACAAAACAAAAACTTCTGGTCAGAGAACGAGGTTATCACAAGTACACAAAACACTAATTTAGGGCTGCAAATCATGTGATTTGGCCCCAAACCATTTTGTTCACTGCTTCCCATTTTGACAAGGAGAATTGAAATGTTAAGAGTTAAGTTTGAGCTGGATATGCTTATGAGTTTGGATGGCTGGGCTTTATTTTTTCAGCTCAGCTAAAGTTGAAAAACAATCCTAGACAGTTTAGCCCAGAGCACTCCCCAGCTCCGAGGCTGGTTGCATACCAGGCTTAGCAAAACAGAGGCATGAGCTAGCAACACGCAGCAGCCAGTAAAGTCAGGTTTCAGAAAGTCTGTACTAGATCTCTGTTAGGCTGAGGTTTTTTCAGATTTTACATTATTCCCTACTGTTTCCTCACTGCCTAGGGTACTCCGGGGAGCGGAGTACCCTAGGGTACTAGGGATTCTGTCAGCTTTTTCTTCCTCCGACTTCAATCTTCTTGCTCTGAAGGATAGTTCCTTATTTTTTGATGAACTGTTCTTGTAGTTTCTGCCTGTGAAACACAGATACAGACCCCTCGGACTTGTAAGATAGCTGTAAGACAGGAAAAGGAGCATAGGTGAGAGCAGCCCCTAGAGCTAACAGCAAACCAAGGAACGCTGCAGTCCTTGAGCTAGGGAACTGGCCATTCTATGGCCAGTGGAGTTTCCTCTTCACCACCGTACTCCTTTCAGACACCCAGTACTGAGTGTACACATCCATGATCTCAGAGAACACAAAGGTCAGTTGCCCAGACAAAATAAAGCATCAGCTACAGGGGAAAGGGCTCCCTCTCTTCACCCTCCTGGCAAAGGAGCTGAGGACCATAATGAGAAGAAAGCAGGGGCAGAAATCTCAGGCGCTTTAGCTCTGGGCAGGATTAATAACCTCCAGTCACTTCCCTCTCCCTTCCTGTTATGGGGACATACTGGGAAAGCACTTGAATCCTAACAAAAGGATTGGGGCAAACAAGAACCAGAGAAGCACATACTTAGTTTTTTAAACTAATAGTAAGGCAATTAAAGGTGATTTGCATGGCAAGTTCAGCAAATTAACATCAACAGCAAACCCAGAGTGCTGAGCTAGGCAAAAAGGTTGCAAGGCTAGATGCTGGTGAC
Source organism: Acanthisitta chloris (assembly GCF_000695815.1). NCBI lineage: Eukaryota > Metazoa > Chordata > Aves > Passeriformes > Acanthisittidae > Acanthisitta > Acanthisitta chloris. The sequence goes on from NW_008659477.1 coordinate 11,461, forward strand.
ATTTCAGGATGTCATCCCAGGCTGTGATAAAGGAATAACAAACAGAATACCTACAGGGTAAAGGTAAAATCCCAATCAGATACTTATTTCTTATTTTTTATTTCAAAACCAGGAAACAAACACATTAATAAGCATATAAAATCCATCCAAAATATTCACAATGCTGTTACAGAAAGAGATACCGTGTGAGAAAAGCCTACACATTTCATTTCAGTCCAAGCCAACACACATCTCTCATGTAAAGTATGGAATGCTCTTATGCACAGCTGTAGGGGGAATTTCCTAACATACAGATACCCATACAGAAATATATCTGGAAGTGCTGAAGGATACAGAAATCTATGTAACTGAGTCAAAATATCAAAGTTGGGAAATAATTCTTATATAATACTTCTGAGAATAGTATCTGGCATATAAGCCTGATAAAAAGCTAGGGAAAACCAGATGTAATATGATTGCATTGTGCAAAGCTGGAGTATTTCAAATTAATTCATGGGAAGCATTTCACAGCAACAAATTTAATCTTTGCAACTGTTTCTCATTAGGGAAGGTAGAAGCATCACTAGTTACTGAAAATGTCAGACAGATTCTCCAGAATATACATCAATGGGAACTTCTCTAACCCGCTCTGATGTAGCATGTTGACAAGAAAGCTTAGGCTATCCATGCTACAGAAGTCTTGCTGTTATTCCTACCTTTCTGAGCCTTTCTTCCTGATACCCACCTTGTAACCTGTGGGCTGACCTCTCCACTGCAGTCAGAGAAGTAAAGCTCCCAACACATGACTCTGTGTATACCCTATATGCTACTTTTTGCCTACCTGAACTGAACTGTGCTAGCTTGGCAGCAAGGGTAGGTTTACATACATACTCGATTGCCCAGCAATATGATGAGCAGGGAGACCAATATTTACTGATGTACAATTACTGTCTGCCATAGCCTTTCAACAGAGGCACTATTACAGAGCTGTACACATGTACACAGCACACCAGCGAGCACCACAACAACATCATGCAGATCTTCCAGAGAGGATATATGGGGCAAAAACAAGTGGCCTGCAACCAAGCAGGGGACTGAGCACTGCAGACTTTTCGCACTGCTAACCTAGCAAGTTCCAGTAGCTCTGATCTCTAGTCCTGCATCTCTACCTTTGAGCTTACATGTACCATAACTGACCATGCCTGTGTCCAGAAGGGTCATGCTACATGCCTCTGTCTACTATTTATAACAGTTGCTAAGAAAATACAGCTATACAGCTTCAAAAAATAATCTGATACTTGCATTTCTTTAAGTAACCATCTGCAAATTTCAGACTTTTATGACCTACTAGAATACAACAGAGAAGCCAAAAAAAATAAAATTAAGAAAAGGCAGGAAAAGTTACCTTCTGGTTTGCAATCACCACCCTCAATCATCCATAGAATGCTTAAAACCATGTCTGAAAATATAATCTTAACAGCACCCGTCGTAAGCTGCACCACCACACTTTCTAATCAACACTTGGGAACAATTTAAAATAGCCACCAAAAAATCCCTAATAACAGAGATTTGGTGGACAAACATACCTCTTCTCACTAGTACACAATTCTCTGAATTTCTTTCCGGAGGGCACAAAGAACTTAGAGGTGATGTGCATAATTGGTTCTGTTGTACATACCATCCAAAACAGTCAATGTCCTTTTTAGTACCACATCTCCTTTACAGTCTTATTGCACCTTAAGTCTACAGCATCTGTTGTTAGAATAGCTATTTCTCTTAAACTTCTTCAATTTCTTTATCTGTACATTTTTGTACACCATTAAAAAAATAAATATTTACAAAGTGACATACAAATAAATAAACTGAAGTCAAAGTATGCTTTCAGTCTGTCTATACAAAAAAATAAAAGAGCAGGAAAAAATATGCATGTGACTTGGTCCCCTTTTTCCTGAGGCTAAAAAAAGTGTACACTGGATAGGAAAAAGCAAGATGGCTTTTTGGTAGGCTTGCTAAATTCCAGTGCGCACACACTCACAAAGTAGACTCAAAGGGCTGGGGACTTGTTTAGCAGGTCACTTCAACTCACTACAAAAATAGTAATTAGATTCAAATACATAATGGTCACTGTGTGCATAAGTATGTTAACCCCAATGGTATTTTTATATGAGAAAAGCAAAAATATTGTCAACTCTTCTGTTCTCCTGATGTTTGTGTTTCAGGGAAGATGAGATTATTTTGCAAGTGCCAGGTGCTTTCCAGTATGGCAGATTACCTGTATCAGATTTGCTCAATGCTGGTAAGCCTGGCAGAATGGGTGAGCATGTGGGTGCAAAGAAGAAAATAGCAGCAATTGAGGAGGGGAAATGTCCCAGTTCTCATGTTTTCTGTTGTTCATTCCTTTAATGACTCTTTAAGCATGTAAGAGTTAAAGAATGGGTGTGTCATAAATCTTAGGCATCTTCTTTGTTAGGCTGTATGCTGTTCAGCTCCACCATCGGGTTCTTCTCTACAGGGGATGTGGTGCTTGCTTCTCCTCTGCCTTCAAAGCCCCTGGAGATGTCTTCAAAAGTCCTGCCCCTGGTCTCCGGTACTTTGAAGAACGTGAAAACAAAGAAGATGACCAGGAAAACAAGGAAGATGAGGAAGACGTAGGGACCACATAGTCTCTGCGGGGAGGACAAAACCAAAAGGTTTTTATTTGAAAATAAATCTAAATGCAAGGTCATTTGCCACTGGTCAAAATTCCCAATACTCTTCTTGAATAATGTTCTGACATTTTCTCATCACAGTATTTTGTAAAATGAAATCAAGTTCCTATGGATTTCTGAAAGGCTTTAATGTTCCTGGGGGTGACTAAAATTGAGGCTTTCGAAGGCAAAACCTAGTTAATATGGCTCTTCCAACTATTTCTAAGCTACAAGCAGCTAAGAGAGCAGAATGTAAGGTGAGCCACAATACTGCTAACATTCATTAACAATCATAACATTGACTCAGGGACCTCTGGAAGACTCACCAGCCCTCTGCTCAAAGCAGGGACAACTTCCAGAAGAGGTCAGGTTCTAACAAGCTCATGTCCTAGGATAGAGAATCTACAACCTTTCTAGACACCTATTCCAATGATGCAGTGCTCTCAAAGTGCTTTATAGACCAGGACTTACCTCTGCATAGGGGAAGAGCATTCCCACCAAGAAATTGGAGGTCCAATTGGAACAACCAGCCACTGCCATGGCTGCAGGCCGTGGGCCCTGGCTGAAGAGTTCTGCCACAATGAACCATGGGATAGGGCCAGGGCCAACCTCAAAAAGAGCCACAAAGCCAAAAGTGGCAACAATACTGATGTATTTGATCCACTCCACACTGTCCTGCAAGTGAACAAAATATGACTAGTTGCAGTTAGGAGGCAAACATGCCACAGCACAATGGCATCAGTGTCAAAACTTTTTCAGTTGCCCCCATCTCTCCACTGCACACTAGGAGCTAGTCCCAGCTTTACCTGCCTACAGGGCAGAATGGCAGAGCAAAGCAGATGTATATATACACACACGGCTCCCCTGCTGGGGTCAGCCTGGACAAGAACACAAATTACTCACCTTCAGAGCTAAAGCGATGGTTATAAGAACAGCACACACTGCCATGCCACCCAAACCAACTAAATGGAGGGTCCTGCGCCCTGCACGCTCCACCAGGAACAGCTGGAAACAGAATTTAAAAAAATCCATGACTTTGGCAGGAAGGGCAGGACAGGCTCCCTTACACAGCATCCTGCACTTCATCATCTGTTTGTAACCCTCAGTGACAGAGGTAATCTCAGTGCAGTCACCAGGCTGTTCCACCCTCAGCACAAGATTTTCCACTCTGGTTCTTGCTAATGCCTTCTCATCACTCTTCCCTCTCGAACTTTTTTCACCTTCCCTTTCATCTAAAACAACAATACCTCTTTCTGCCCAACTCTCCTCCCATAATGCTTTTGATACATTCTTTTCTTTGGCCTTGCAGGCTATTGCATAGCCCAATGCTTTGCCACAGTGGGGCAAAGGTCTGCCTGGGCCTTTTTGGGAGATGTGACCGAAGACAATTCACCTCTCACCATACGGCCCTGTTCTACTCACCGACACAACAGTGAAGATCGTGTTCACCACACCAGCTCCAATAGTGGCATACACAGGCTGTGTAATACCAGCTCTTTCAAAAATCCCTGTAGAATAATAGAATACCTGGGAAGAGAAGCAGAAGTAGGACACTCATTCCATGTTTGAGAGCACGCCCCTCATTCCCTGCCTAATGGCTTTCAGGCCCAAAAGACTGTTTCTAACCAGCATTCTTTCAATCAAGAGGTTCATTCACTTGGTGCAAGGCTGCAGCGTCTTGCCATGGTGTGTGTGGAAAAAGTGATAGTCAATATAATATCTACCTTTCATCTTAGCCACCTCTGCTGTATCACAAAGCAGTGACCTCCAGTTAAGGCACAAAAAGTGGCTTTTGGAAGCACAGTTCTCTCCACATCAGTGGCAAGTTAAGCCAGAGATAAGGAAGGCCAGGCAGATGCAAGAGGAAGGTAACTCACAGCATTGATGCCTGAGAGCTGTTGGGAGAGCTGCAACATGATGGCAATGATAATGGCTTGACGGTAGCTTGGAGAACGGAAGAGCTCTGGCACAGTTGCTTTTTTTTCCTGTGACATTTTAGCACTCTCTTCTTTCATCTCCTGGATGTCTTGAGACACATCTTGTACACCACGGAGCTTTTGGAGAACTGGAGGAAGGAATCCAGTGTTAGGTATAATACATACATCTACTGGCTGTGTGTGTGTCCTGCCCTGCTATTTCAGGGAGGGCACAGGAGGAAGACTGGATCACCTTCCAGTCACTGGTTAGGCCTGCTACATGAGAGAGACAAGCCTCTACACGCAGCCTTGCTCATCTTTCCAAGCCAGAGGTCAGGGTGCTATGATTGGCATGGAAACCAGGCCCAGGTCCTGTATATGTTGACTGATCTCCAAGCTTGTATTTGATACCCAATTCTGTTCATACTCTCGGTAGAGCTGAACCCCAACTCCAAGCTCCTTGTTAAATGTCAGCCTATTTCCTGCCTTTCAGGAGGAGCTGGCAGAGTGGCAGCAGCTGGCTCTGCTATATCCCACCAGGCCAGGTGGCACTCCTCATGTCTTAATCCCACCTGGAGCCTCTGTTAGGATGCCAGATTTCTCATGCTTCCTGGCACTGATGCAACCCAAAGGATGGGAGGGTAGGCCAGGCCTGATGCCCTCCGGGAGTCACACCCTGATCCACCACAGGCTCCAGAGTCAGTCCTGGCCTCCCACTCAAGTCAAGTGCAGGCTGGGAGCCAGGACACAGCCCAGCCCCTTTGAGATGAGTTCTTACCTGTTTGTGCTTTCTCTTCCTCCATCTTGTTGATCAATAGGAAACGAGGGCTCTCAGGGCAGAATATAAGACCCACACACTGCAAGATCGCTGGGAGGACTGTGAACCCCAAAAGCATTGGCCAAAGCCCTTCAGTCCCCATGATTGACTCCAGGCCAAAGATCTGCACCAAGAATTGGAGAGAAATGAGAGAACTTAAACACTTAAATTCCTCACCCCCAACCCAGTGAGTATTATGCAAGCACCTGATAGCAAGTACAGCCCTCCTCACCCTCCCCCAGTCCTCCTTTTCCCCAAGGGCAGGATGAGGTTGTGCCAAGCCTACCTGAGCCACCAGGATGCCCACAACAATGCCCAGCTGGTTGAGGGTGCCAAAGGCTCCACGGAGGCTGGTGGGCGAGACCTCACTGATATACATGGGCACAAAGCCAGTGCAGAGACCACAGAAGATACCAATAATGAAGCGGCCAATAACCAGCATCTCCACTGCCTTTGCCAACTTAGAGAAGGCCATGAGAAGGCCACCAGCAAAGGCCAAGACATTAACCAGTAGCATGGAGTTCCTCCTGCCAAGGTAAAGATGTCAAGACTGAGCTTAAACCGGCAACACAACAGAAAAATCATGGGGAGAGGGGTAAGCCTGCCCATGATGTCCCATCTCAGGGGTGGGAGGAGAACAGAATAATTTCCATTCAGCTCCAGCCTTGGCCTGCAACCTTTTCTTTTTGAAGCCCACACATTCTTGCTTCCTCCCCAGACACATCCTCCTCCCTTCTTTTCACCCCTGCCCTCTTCCCCCAACACTCCATTGTAGAAGGGAAAAATTCCTTAACAGCTTGGATCCCTCTTCCCAACTTACCTGCCAAATCTGTTGACAAACAGGCTGACTGAGAAGGAGCCAACCATACCTCCTACTGAGAAGATGGCCACAGAAAGGGACCACAGAGAGGTGAGGAGCTCTGGGGAAACAACACCCCCACTCCTGTCAGACAAGGTTTTGTTGAAGAACCCCTGGATGATCTACAAGAGAAAGCAGGTGGAGACAGTTACAATCCAGTGGTAGGAATTTTGCACTGGGGAGAGGGAAGGCTACTGTCTTCCTTCTGCTTCTTGCTGTCATAAAACCAAGGACAGATGCAAAAATAAAATAAAATCAGGAGACGGCAACAAGTCATACAAGCGGAAGATGAGAGTGCAGAAAGAGGAACTTTCATTGAGAAGTTGCAGTATGATGACTGAAGCAGTGGCCAGACAGGGTACACACAGGATGGCAGTGTTTGTTAAGGAAAACAGTCTTCTCTTCTGATTATTTTGGATTATTGAGTCACTGCTGGTTCTTGGGAAGAGGTATGAAACAGTTGAGAGTGAAAGGAAACAAGAAAATATGACCAGAGAATGGAAGGGAATGTATCTGGCAATACCAAAACACTGGCAGCAGGGACAGACTTTCTGGTATGGAAATAGTTAAAGAGACACAAGGTTTCACTGAAGTAAGCCTGAAAAACAGCGTTATATAGAACAACCTTTTGTTGTCCCATGGGAATGTGACAGTGCTGTGTTGCTGAGATAAAGAGGGAAGTTCTGCATGGGCTGGGGGGGACAGAGCGTCTGCCCCCAGCAGATGGCAGCAGGACATTAGCTAGAGAGGACTGTCCCCCATCCCCCCATCCCATCAGTGATGTGACATGTCTTCCCGGAGGCAGGGTGGATGTGGTATTGGTGACTCAATGCTTGAGCAGAGGAACCATCTTAAAGTACATGAAAACCACGTATCTCATTTTCTTGGTCTCTTATTGCTTAGGCTACAGTCATGAGATGATCTGGTCAGAGTGCCCAAGTCACAACTCTTTTAGAAGCACTGAATCTATACTTAACACAAGGAATGAATAAACAAAGTAAATAAACCTGAAATAAACTAAACTAGGGCAACTGTAATCCCTACCTACCCTACACG
>NW_008659477.1:18809-21658 GCF_000695815.1 Acanthisitta chloris
GACTCAAAACTGAAGTAGCTCACATTCCTCAACACACCACATATGGCAGATGGACCCCTCCTGTCCCTGCGCCCCGTGCTCCCTAATTAAGAGAATTAACCTCTGCTTGCTCTCTCTCCTCCCCAAAAGTTTACCCTTCCTGTCCATTGTTATATTTGAAAGGGGTTCTTAAATGACTTCAGAAATCAGAACCGACTTATTAGCTGCTTAGGACACAGCTCCTCTCAGCACTATTGTCTGGGATCAGCCCCCAGTCTCACCATTCTTCCTCTCACCTTCTCAGGTGCATTGATTACACCAGTGTTGTACCCAAACTGGAGAGACCCAATGGCAGCAATGAAAACAGCATAGATAAGGGGTGCTGTGATTTTCTGTAGAGAGAAGAAACAATTATTTAGTTAATTTCACTTTCTATACAACTTGAGTTTCTCTTCAGCATGAAGAGCAGCTGCAGCTCATAGGTGCCATATGCAAGTGCACCAAGGGCAGGGCTTTTATCCAGCAAGGGTGAGTACCAGTAGCATCCCCTGGATCCCACTCCCTGGAAAAGGAAACAGCAGGAAAAAGCTCTGTGACTACAAACAGGAGGGCCTTTCAGGGCCTCCAGTTTATTATCTCCTGACCTTCATCAACTATTCTCAGCTCATTAGTAATGAATACACTAGCTGCATTAGTGACTGTTATTTTGGGTTGATCTGCTTTACAGAAGCTTTTGCTGATCTCTGGCGTGTCATGAAAGAAGGGTCTAACTCTTCCCTGTGCCAGCTGACAAGTTCCCATAAATTGAGTCTCAGATCTGCCCATGAGCTACACTGGCAGTCACTCCTAACAGTTACAACACGCACTCCTCAGCAACAGGCCTGTTTTTCCCAGGCTAGAGCTTCCCAACCCTGCCCCAGGGCACCTGGCACTGCAGCCTGCCTCAGAGGTGGCAGCAGTTGCTGCCAACCTTCCCGTTTATTTTTCTTGAAGCTGTGGCAATACTTGCTATTTTAAATTAAGCACTCCCTGGAATGTCAGTTTATGTGAATCGCTATTAAATTAAAATAAAAACTCCTAAGCCCTCAGGGCCATGGAGAAAGCTGGAATGTCCAACATCAGAAGTCCCACAGACTGAAAAATTTAAGTGTCAGTGAAAAGCATCTGACATTTTACTCGTTTTTAAAGTTTATGGCATTTAAGCCAGCTCCCAGTGAGAGGTGTGGGGGAGCAGGTGACTCAGGAGTTGGCACTTGAGCAGACAGTGCTTGAGTTGGCACAATTTGGAAAGATCGTGTTTCTGTCTCAGGAGGAATTGGAAGCTTTTCCAGAAATATTAACAGTCCCTTTTCCAAGGCTTTCCAATTATTGTACTTAGACTGGCAGAGTAAAGTACTTGGTAGGGCCTACTGTCACAGCTCTTCCAGTCTTTCACTTTCTGGCTCAGCTGTGGGATTAGTGACTCCCAAAACTGCCAACTGTTTTTAACAACAGCCTTCTGCCAGTGCTCATACCACCTTCAGCAACCTTTCAAGCCAATCATGTTTGTGCTTCTGGCCTACACAATCCTCAGACATCTACCACTGCATCCCCAGGAAACAGAAACTGAAGAAATGACTCTCAGGCATGGTTTCCCTCACGTACACCATGTAAATGTCTCAGGCTGAGACCTCTTCCCTGCCACCCTGTGACCGCTCCCCTCATTTTTGTCTCAAGGAAATTTGGCACAGAACCACAAGGACACAGCGCATTCAAAGCATCTGGATGCCTGTAAAAGGGCATTACAACATCTAAGCACTTCTAGGTCTCCAGGCCAGGTCATCTCTAGTCTCTAGTCAGGACACATAGCAAAGCAGAGGACAAAACCCAGTTCTCCATATCTTCAATGCAAGAGCATCTTTCCCTCCAAGACTCTGCTTTGTCACAGCTGGCAGTGGTCACAGCTGGCCTTTCTTCTGGGTGCTGCATGAATCACTGGGTACCTGCTTTGTGGGTACCCCTCACCTACTTGGTACACACAAAAACTATAAGGAGGTTAGTTCTACTCTGTTTCATACTTCCTTCTCCTGGCTGTTGCCTGCTGTTCATCTCCTACCCAGTCTCCTACCACCTAGACATCACATGGTGTGACCCATCCCCTCCAGTGAGCCAGACTGTGATCTAATGTATGGATCATTTGTTAGGGCTGCAAGTGCCTCGCTTCCCAAAAGGCAAACAGGGAGGTCAGAAATAGTACAGCTACACCCACTTTATCTAAATGCTCTGGGCTGAGGTCTGTACACCAGCAAGGAATTTAAACCACCACTCCTCCCTGCGACCACAGGCATCAGCAGCATTCACTACCCAGCAGATGCTCCTCACCAGCAACTCTCTCCTTTCCTAGTGGAGGGTCTGGAACCCCAGAGCGGTACAACTTGTTGAGCCCAGCGGAGCAGCCTCTCCGCGCTCCTCTGCGCGACCTTGACCAGAGCTCCCCATCCCCTGCCTCGTCCTCCCGCACTGCATCTCCACCAACATGGCGTTGGTGCCGGCTGTAACCCCCGGCATCCCCCGCCGCCCGCTCGCCCCCTGCCCCTCCGGACCCTGCCCGCCTTTCCCCCTCGCTGCATCCCAACGCACGCAGTCATGAGCTCACTCCACTGCTGCGGATGAGCTACGATACCGACCAACGCTCCCTCCTCTCCCGTGGAGAGATACGCTTCACATTCTGTTTGCCAGTTAAAAATACCTCTGTAAGTCATACTACAACGGCGACTACAAAAAAAAAAAAAAAAAAAAAAAAAAAAAAAAAAAATAAAAAAAAGCTTTTAAGAGCGATTTCAGCATCCTAACCCCCGGGACAAACGAGCGCGGCGCTGCCAGCAAACCCA
>NW_008659478.1:0-4507 GCF_000695815.1 Acanthisitta chloris
GGCCATGGCACAATGGGAATAGCATGGACATGGCTCAGCACCTGCCTCTACTCCCAATCCCATACCCAGGGCAGGAATTTCCCCTGGGAATGTTCAGCCAGGGTTGCCCCAGGCCATGGACAAACCATTCCTGAAGTTTCCTGACAGGCAAAATGTGGATGCACATCATGAGATTAGGGACTGCAGCATTTAGTTCCTTCTAGATGCTAAATCAAGAAAATATTTCTCTTTGGTGTGCATTGTGTGGAGATTTTTTCCAGGTTTTTTGAAGCAGCTGAATGAGGAGGAGATAAAAGTCTCACATCTCTCTCTTCTCCCCACTTCCCCCTCCACTGCAGCATGATGAGCAGGAACTTTTTGCCCCACTGAATTCCAAAGATTTAGGGAGGTGTGGTTTACATTATTCATGCTTTTACTTCAGATATAATCCCAAACAAAACTCTCCACTAAGGGCAACAGATTTTTTCCAAAGATTTCTGAATTTTTCCTGCCCAGGGATTCCTGATTCTGAGGTTGGCACATCATCAGATTTTTTCCAAAGATTTCTTAATTTTTCCTGCCCAGGGATTCCTGATTCTGAGGTTGGCACATCATCTTTAAGGTCCCTTCCAACCCAAATCATTCTGTGAGTCTATGCACAAGGAAAGCACAACTTTCATGAGGAGAAAAATTGGAGAAAATCCTTCATTGATTCTATGATTTTATTCAATGATTTCTTGCAGTTTGTTCTTCCCTCACAAATATTTCCCAGGGCTTGGATTTGTGGGGAAAAAAAAAACCCACCAAAAAAAGCTATTAAAGTGTGTGGCTCAGTTAAAAACTTTCCCTCCTCTCTCCCATCTTTCAGAACATGATCTTGCTATTTTTATATGCAAACTCAGCTGAGAATATTGAATTTGGTACATTAAATACCAGAGATGAAGGTCTTAGTGGCTTTTAATGAAGAGGATAAATTCTCCAAACTAGATTTCTTTGTCTTTCATCCCCAGTCCCCTTTTCCCAACACTTTCCCTTCATTGACAAACTCCAAAGCTGCCAATAAGCCACAGCAAAGTTTGTTAATCTCAGAGAAATGCTGTTTCTACTGCAAATATTAGCAAAGATCAACTAATCCAAGCCATGGGCTGGGAGATGCTGGAGTGGAAGCCTCAGGGTTAGCCAGTGTGCACATCCCAGTGCTCACACTGGAGCTGGGTGACCCCAGTGCCAGCAGAGATTCCTTGGGGATGCTTGGGAAGTGTCCTCCTTCTCCAGGGAGAAATGGGAGCAGGGGAAGGGCTAAGCCTCTTGGGAAGGTGAGCAAAATTTAGAAGGCAAAATAGAGTGGGAAATGGGAGGTGAGGAGAGGCAAAGAGAGGAGGGGAGAGGAGTGTGGGATGCCAACCAGCCAGGGGTGCCAGGGGCTGGGACAGCCCTGGGCTCCTCTTCTGAGTGCTTTGAGTACCCCAAACCCTCCACCCATCACCCCAACCCCCAGGGCTGCCCCAGAGCCAAACCTGGGGGGGGAGAGTGCTACCAGCCAGAGAGCCAAGCAATAAAAACCCCCAGCAGGCAATCTTACTCCATAACCCAACAGGATTTCTGCTCTGTTCCTGCAGAAACAGCCAGAAGAGGGACCGTGGATTAATTAGCATCACTGAGGATGCTGAGAACGCCAAGCACTGGGCTGGGCCTTGCAGAGCTGCTGTTAACCCGAGGAAAGGCAATCACTCCCCACAAATGAAAAGCAGCACTCAGAGGGCAGAGGAGCTGTGCAGGAGGGAGAGCTGTGGATTGCTCTGCTCCTTGAAATATTCAGGAGCTGCAATGAGCTGCTGGGGGCTCGTGGTTTATGGATGGGCTCAGCATCACTGGGGTGTGCAGCCAGAGGGGTGGGGGGTGATGGGAGGATCCTCAGCTCCCAAACCTTCCCTGTCTCCTCATCACAGCACTCACAGGTGGCTGCTGCAGGCCTGGAAGGGGCTCAGCACTGCAGCCTGCTCTCCTTAGAGCATCCAGCATCACTCCTGACCCCACATTCCTGTTTAACCTCCCCTGCCACTGTCCAGGCTCCTTCTGCAGCTCTCCTGGAGCCCCTTCAGCTGTCCCTGGAGCTCTCCCTTCTCCAGGCTGAGCATCCCCAGCTCTCCCAGCCAGAGCTGCTCCAACCCAGGCCTGATCTCCCTTCCCTGGGATATACCAGGCTCCTTTTGACCCAAGGTGTGCCATGGAAAGCTGTGGGATGTGTTTCCCAGGCACACAATGCTGTAACAAACAGGAGAAGTCATCCTAGGGTGGCAGAACAAGATGGAAGGGCTCAGACAGGCACAGGGAGGGAATCATGGAATATTTAGGTTGGAAAAACCCTCAAAGATCCTCCAGCTCCATCATTCCCCAAGCACTGCTGAGACCACCACTAACCACATCCCCAAGTGCCACATCCACACGTGTCCTGGATATCACCAGGATTATCACTCTGAATCCAAACACTGCACCACACTAGCTACTGAGAAAAATGAACCTCATCCTGGCTAAACCCAGGACATTATGGCTATTCAACCCCTGCAGGGATGGAGAATCCACCACTACCCTGAGCAGCCTGGGCTGGACAGCCCTTCCCATGTGGAAATTTTCCCTAATATCTGCCACAACTTCAGGCTGTTTCCTCTCACCCTGTTGCTTGTTTTCTAGGAGAAGAGACCGAGAAAGGCTATTTACTGTTGTTCCTAGTGGGACAAAGTGCAGGACCAGGAGTCAAACTCCACGATCCTTACAGATCCCTTCCAACTCAGGATCCTTTGTGATTCTACGAGTCAAAGAAGAATCCTCTTGGTTCCTTCTGCTGCTGCCTCCTCCCAGCCAATGCTGCCAGTGCCTGCCATGCCCAGGAGTGGGTGATTGGGAAGATAGATGCTGCTCCTGGCCCTGGAGTTTGCAGGGAGCAGAGCCATCTGCAGCGGCTCCGGCTGTCGTAAAGCCCCTGGAACAGCCACAGAAGCACTTGGGCAGGTGGGTTAGCTCTCTCCTCACCCTGGCTCTGCTCTCCCAGCTCAGGCAGTGCTGCAAACAGAGGGGAAGCTATAAAAGCTGAGGGTTGTATGCACAGAGAGGAGCTGCACTGTGGCTGGCACTGCTCGGGGGCTGTTTGTCATGAGCCTCTCGCCTGCTCAAAGTGGAGATGGGAAAGGGGAGAAGGGAACAACCACAGAGAGTTTGGGCAGTTTGTCAAGGCTGCAAATGTCTTAGCAGAGCAGTGATGAGGAAAAGTCTTCCAAAGCATCAGCTGAGGCAGCTGGAGTTGCTTGTTCCAAAGGAGTCAACTGATAATGGGCTTGGTGGGACATTTGAGAGAGCAAAATGGGAAGGACCAAGAGCTCAGTCTTGACTGGTGCACATAGCCCTGGACCAGGAAGGATGGAATAGACTCAAGAGTGGGAGATCAGTTTGAATCCTCTAATTGTTAGAAATATTCAGTGTTAAATCAGAACCTGATCAGATCTGCTCCCCAAAGTGAAATGATGGTCACGGTGAGACTCAGATGTGAACCATCACTCTGCTGGGGATCAGAGTGGACTTGGAGACATCTCCATGTCCTTTCAGGCTTCTTTTTGGCATGTGACAGGGCAGACAGCAAGTCTGGCACGGTGAGGGGCCCTACAGGTGACTGCAGAGTGTCAGGGTGGCTGTTACCTGTGCCCAGCATTGAGGACACCTCATTTTCCTCTCCCCATTTCACTTCTGCCTTTCCCCATCCCCAAATCCACTCCCCAAACGGCTGCAGAGCACAGTCAGCACAGCAGAACGCTTCATCTGGTGGCTGATGGGAATTTTCCCCCCATTCTGACACATTCCAAAGGTTGTTATCCATCTCTCTGCCCATCCAAAGCAGCCAGTGCCTCTTGACATCTGTCCCCTCTCGCCTGCCTTATGCCGCTCGCGGCTCCGCACCGCTGCCGCGGTGCCCACGCTGCCAGCCTGCCCTTCCCAACACCCCACTCTGCTCCTGGCACAGCCTGGACCTTCACAAGGAGCAGCAGCTCTGGGATTCTGACAGGAGCTGGCATGGGGCACAAAGTGCCCCCAGTGCCATTCTCCCCCTCCGCGAGCTGCTGGCCTGGAGGGGCTGCTGCCTGCAAAGATCCTGTTTGTGCTCTTGGCACGGGGCTGGGAGTGGAGTAACCAGCTGGCACAGCCTCTTGCCTCTGATTGCAGCATTGATTGTGCACCACATGCCCTTGGCCTCCTCCTCCTCCTCGCGCTGCTCCAGCGCCCGAGCTGATTGCCGCGGCCACTCCGAGCGAAGCTTTGGCAGCTGCAGGGCCCAGATGCCAACTTCCCTGGCACTGGCCTGTGGGTGTCAGCTTGTCTCCCTCTTTGGCATCTCCTCTGGTGTTGAAACCTCAGCCATGGCACTGTGGTGGCTGCAGGATGGGAAAGTTACTTTAGGGATCCAGGCGAGAGAGGCTGGAGGGAAAGTTCACAGGAGAGGAGGAAGATTCCAGGCTGCCTTTGAGCCAGGGATCATCCA
>NW_008659479.1:0-207 GCF_000695815.1 Acanthisitta chloris
CTCCCCGGGTGAGTGAGGACCCTGAAACCCCCTGACCCCCCTCAACCTGACCTGACCCTGGCTCAGGGACCCCCTGGGGCAGTGGGGACCCCCAAACCTCCCTGACACCCCCAAACCTGACCTGACCTGTCTGACCTCCCCCAAACCTCAGCTCAGGGACCCCCACGGTAAGTGGGGCACCCCCAAACCCCCTGACACCCTAAACCT
>NW_008659479.1:319-592 GCF_000695815.1 Acanthisitta chloris
TTGGAGACCCCCAAACCTTGATGATCCCTCAACCTTGAGGACCTCAAGACTTGGAGACCCTAATCTTGGAGACCCCCAACCAAGGGACACCCCCAAGCTTGAGGAGCCCAACCTTGGGGACCTCCAAACCTGGTGACCCCAACAATTATCCCAGGCAGTCACAGCTCTCACTAAGGACCATCCAGGTGGGTCTGGTCAACATTTATTGAGGGGTGGGAGGGTTTGTGGGGGTCAATGAAGCTTTGAGGGGTCCCTGAGTGTCTGGGGGGGCCA
>NW_008659480.1:0-338 GCF_000695815.1 Acanthisitta chloris
TCAGAAAGTGCTTTCCCATAAGGCCTCTCTGTCAGTGAAAATTCTACATCCTTAATTTTCATTGTCCCACAGCAGTCATCTGCCAAATTATTTGTTAGAACCCTGTTGGGAGGGTAGGTGGTATTTTCCCTGCATGTCTTCTAAATTTCACTTTGAACTCGGTCAAAGAATCTACTCCTGTTTAGAATCATAGAATCAACCGGGTTGGAAGACACTTCCATGATCACCAAGTCTAACCCTATGCGTCGGTCCTTACTAGACCATGGCACTAAGTGTCACATCCAGTCTCATCTTCAAAACCTCCAGGGACAGTGAATCCACCACCTCCCCAGGCAACA
>NW_008659480.1:751-990 GCF_000695815.1 Acanthisitta chloris
TGCTAAAGTCACCATTCAGGCAGTGTGTAATGTTGCATTTCCATTAATATTAGGCTTTCGTTGCCACCTCCCTCCTTAGATATCTGTCATAAATGATTGCTTCTTTTAATTCAGCCTCTGGAATAAGGACATATATTGGTGTTTGTTATTATATTGTTTGCCTTTTAATATGATGGAACAGGCATCACATAAAAAAATTATGCAACTTATTTAAATATCCATTTTATATTCATATTTTT
>NW_008659481.1:0-20018 GCF_000695815.1 Acanthisitta chloris
CCCCGTGCCGGGAACGACTCCGGTCTGCTCGTGTCGCCGTCCTCGGTGTGCTCGTGCGAGCGCGCCCGATCTGGGTGCTGACACGCGCCGGTTTCTTAACAGCGGTTCTGCCCACCCCGAACCACGGGTCTGTGCTCTGCTGCCTAAGCCTTCCTACAGAAATAAAGCTCTTGGTTTTGTGGAGGTAAATAAAGGCTTCCTGATACGACCTAAATGAAGTAGGCATGGTGACGTGAAAACAGCTTATAAGGACAGTGCAGGGAAGTGTCGCTGCTACTTCCCCTTCCTGCAGCGATCACTTAGAAGAATGTCTCTGCCAATGCCATTAACCACTGTGGTACTGATGTGCAGCCTGTGCTTAACTCTGCGCTACCCTACTACATTGCAAGCGATTTTCAAAGTAGCCTGGTTGTTGGGGTAAGCTGCACACATTCTCACACTAAAGTGGCTACGCCACAGTCCCCATCATCATTCCAGGTATAAAAGACCCGTATGCCCAAACTCACATGCCTAAACATCCCACCTTCTCCTCATGGTGCTTTATAACAAAGGAGCCTTTTCAATACCAAACTGTAGCACACTGTGAATTCAAACTGCTGGACAGTATCAAATAAGTTAAAATTGATGCCAGATTCCATGTAGAGGGGGAGGCAGCAGCAAGCTCTGTGTCAAACACTGGTCAGTACGAGTCCCCACGCCGTATTTCAGCTGAGACTGCTGCAAAGTGGCTGGTCTGCAATGTCCTGGGGCCCAGCAGTTTGCAGAGGGCATAATTAAGAGGATTTTAGAGGCAAGGCCAGCAGTGTCAATTGCCCCCAGTCTGTGCTCTTATAGTTGTGAAGGACAGAAACATAAGTAGGGGTTGTAGAGAGAAGAATTATGTATTTAATTATACCAATTGATGCAGCTGGAAAATGTTTCGGGTATAACGTGCTTTTCTGCAGTCTCTGAAGCCTTGATTTTTTTCCTCCCAGCTGCATCGGTTGATTTAGTAAAAGATGTCACCTTTCCTCACAGCCCTTCCCATCTGGGTGCTCATGGGAATCATGTTGCCTCTGGACAGAGAAAGTTGGTGCCCATGCGCTTGCTTTGGGACTGCCCAAGTGCCCCACAGGATGATGGAGAGTTCTGCATATGTACTCAGCAGCATCTCTCACCCCTGCACCTTGTGAAGGGCTATCAGGCACCTTTCCAGCCTGGTAGAGCCCTTGCAACCCCAAGTGAGTTTTGCCTGCTCACCATACTGACCTCCCCACTCTGCCTGCCTGCGCAGTCAGGAGAGCCTCCACATGCATGGTGCTCGCCTGAGCTCACATGGGGCCTGAGGTCCTGCAGACACAGGCCTGCAGCTCCTGCCATGGAAACAGCAGAGATCATGACTCTACAGAGGAGCTGGCATCAAGGCAGGGGAAGCTGCTATTGAAGTGACAGACCGGTGTCCCCTCTAGCTCAGCCGTGTGCTTTGATTCAGCTGCTAGAGGTGCGGCTAGCGCTTACTCATTGCAAGATCCTGTGCAGCGTCACTTCCCATCCACCTTCTTCCAGTGCCTGGCCCAGTGCTCCTCCTGTAAATGGCATGGGTCAGGGAAGAAGAAGAAAGCAAACAGCCTGAGTGTGGGGCACTAGGTTGGTTCTAGAGCTCCTTGTGGGCTGTTACACATACCTGTGGCTTCAGCATCACATATTTGTCTTGAATTTCAAGGAAATGACCTCTCCTACCACTAATGTTGCAAGAATGGCAGTGCCTCTGTCAGAATCAGAGCCAGATGGAGATCATTTTTCCCCTCTCTGCCACTTGCTCATGTTCAAAGTGCGTTCTCTAAACTAAACACAGAAGTTGGGGATGACAAAAACCCCAGCCCTTGATTCCATCTTGTCCACTCATTCAGCGCACAGAAGATTGCTCTGTCCTGCAGAAGTTTGAAATATCCCAGGCAATAAAAAGTTCATTGCTTCTCCTGGGGGATTATGCTCCAGCCTTATCACACACGTATGTCACATCTGCATGGGAGAATTGACCAGAATAGTGCTCTCAGCTCTTTCAATGTTACTCCCTGGTGTCAACAGTGTATTCCAAAATAAAAGTGATTTATTCTCAAATAATCAGGTACTTCTGTGATAATTGTGCTGGTCCATCTCTCTAGGCAGAGCTTGTCTACAGCATGGCAATGGCTGTGACATATACTTTGAATAAAAACTTTCCTAGGTGCAAAAATTGACCAGCAGAGTTACTCTGCCATAGCTGTGCCTCACAGGGATACTTTGCTTTGGGGAGAAGGTGGTTTAAAGTCATAGGTAATTCAGAAATTTCGGAGTAAAGGTGGTAATGAACAGATTATGATGCTAATTGAAGATGTTGAGACAATATAGCTTGGCCTACTGCACAGCACCTGCCTTAGACTTCCCTGAATTAACTCCTGCTTGAATTAAAGCTGTTTTTTTCTGAAAAAAAATAATCAATTCTGATTAAAAATACTTCCAAGGAGACTGAATTCAATAGGGCACTAGCTATGTTATTCTGATGACCAGTACTTTCCCACTAAATACTGCACACTCCTTTTCATGCTTGGCATTTCCTGGTTCGTTTTCAGCCTCTGGGTCTTGTTACAGCTTTGCTAATTGTTTTACAAGCATGGGCTTACAGGCAGATGAAGTTGCCTTTTAACCGAGTTTTTAGAGAAGATAAATATTTTTAACTTCTTTACAGACAATATTTATTATGCTGCAGCAGCAACAATTCACTTCCTTATGCCAGCAAGACCTTGGTATTTTCCTCCCTGCTGCCTGGTTGTGTATTAACAAGGTAGCACATACTGTGAGGAGCCAGCACAGAATTACTTCTGGCTTGGGAGTGTGCTGCTTCATGTTTCCTGAGTGCTTTTGGAATAAACAATTATCACTGGTGGATGTCTGAGGCTGGAAAACAAGCAGATTTGACAGGTTCCCCGTGTTGGAGAATCTGGTTCTTCTGGTTGGAAAATCTGGTTGGAAAATCTGTCCTTGTTCCCATGTCTTGTGAGGGGCCTGCACTGCTACTAGTGTCTGGTGTGCCTGACACCCTAGCTGCTGCTGGTATGCACACACACATATGTGCACTCCTGCATCTTATTTAATCCTTTCCTGTGTGAACAGAAAACCTTTTAAAATATGACAGGTGCTGCTCCTCAGAGGGGAGAGCTCTCCCCTTCCTCCTTAAATTAGGTGACCTACTTGAAAGCATTAAAATTGGCTGATTACCAGCAGCCCGACTGATAAAACAGCAATAGGCTTTGGGGCGTATGGCAAACCCAGTGGTGAGACAGCATAAATTGCATTTCCTGGCCACACAAGATACCTGGCCACATCGACTAGTGTGTTAGTATGGGAATAACCCCTCTCTAAGTCATGTAGAATAGCAAAGGAAGCAGCAGAAAACATTGCCAGTTTTGAGTGTTTCTGGGTCTTCAGAAAGAGGCCTTTGGCATTAGAAATAGAACTGATTCCACTACCTGGAATGGGACATGGGAAGAAACCAGGTCAGCAGTGAGGTCATTCCAGTGTATTTAAGGATTTATTGTTCCTTGTGAGTATAGGCATCTGATTTCCATTTAATGCAAGCATCCTTGATGCTGACATTTATGAAGTATAGAGATTACAAGTCAAGACATCGATCTAACTTTAGGTATGTATAGACACACATATATAGAAGCATATATGCAAGTATATGTTTATCTGTACATATATATATATATGCATAAGTGTGTGTATATGTTCAGACTACATATAGGCAGTGTGATGCCACAATGGTGTCCAGACAGGGACCAGCAACTCAGGAGGGTTTGCCTGTGACAGGAGCATTACTTGATTGAACATACTGATGATTCCTTTGGTTTGGTGTGTATCTCAATGAAATTAGCTGAGTCTTCAGGGTTTCAAGCTTGAACTGCAGATATTGCCTGGTAATAACAGGTCTCAGCTGTCACACCATTATTTAGTATTTGCTGATAATCAATACAGGAGAAGGAGGCCAATGTAAAATCTGAGTCTGATTTATCAGGTCTGAATAGCTGAATCAGGTCTCTTTCTGCTAGGGTAGTAAACATGAATCAGGAGGAGAGACTACAGTAATCTCTTAGTATCGACCTCACACAACACCTGTTTCTAGCACTGATATTTCCCATTACAATACAGCCTCTTTCCAGACTCTCCCTGGTTTGTAGGAGAAATAGTCTTGGCAGGGTGCTGCCATAGCTGTCCCTTGTGCAGGATAATAGATGTCACTGCAGTTTCATCATGGAGAAACATGGAGAAACAGGAGAGTCCAGTGCAGAGGCAGCCCAGTGTCACTGCAGGAAAGGAACAGTTTTGGTCTAGGTGGATTTATTAGCTGTGGTTCTGTGCCAGCTTTGTTGGCCCAGACAGCTGCTGCAAAGATGCTTCAGTGCCTGCTCCATGTGCTGTCCTCCAGCAGCTTGGTGGCACCTGCTGGAGAGTGATTGGATCCAGGTATACCCACCTCAGACACTTTCCTGGATCCTAGAACACAGGGGCCTAATACAGAATCCACTGAAGCTCAGCCCAGAAGGGGCTAACTCCCAGCTGGATCCCAACCAGCTTTGAAACTGGATCAAAGGGAGCACTGCCTGGGCTCTTCCATCTCTGCACTTCTCATGCCAGGTCCCTGGAGCAGTCATACTGACGCAGCTCTGCAGAGGCAGTGGAGTCCAACAGGACCCCTGCAAGGGCTCTGCCACACCAAAACAGCCCTGGGCTTTGCAGACCTCAGCTGTTTCTGGACGCAGTGCTGGTGCCCCATCAGCTAATAAACTGGGCCGCATCTCAGACTCTCTTCTGCATCTGTGGCATGCTGAATCCCCAGCCTGAACAATCTCACTGTGCCTGCGTGGAAGTGCATAAGAAATAGTTAATGAAGGTTTCTCCTGGTTGTCTTGTCCTTTCCTGGATTCCTCAGGATTTTGCCTGAATTGAGGACCTGCTTCGACCATGGACAGAGTGTGGAGGTGAAGGCAGTAGCAAATTCCTTCCACCCCAAGTTATGGTAAATCTCTGAGCCTGAGTCCTTCCCCTGCCCTGCTCCCCGGGTGTGAAAGTCAAACTCTGCCTGAAACAGTCACACTTAAGTCCCGACTGAACACCTGTACCAGCGGTGTTGGCGGAATGATCTGGGTTATAAGGTGCAGCTGTGGCAGAAGTGACACTAGAGGGCAGGGCTGGCGCACGGTTGGAGCCTTCCTAGGCAGGACTGGGACAAGCCTGGGGCTGGACTGCAGGGCTGGGGCGGGGGTGGATTGGGACCCTGACCTTGCTGTCCCGCTTCTCCTGCCCGTTTGCAGCCGTAGGAGGCAGGAGTGGGTGCACACCGCAGAGCAAGGGCTGGGAGCTCTGTGACTGCTTTCTGGGGTGCACGGGGATGCTAAGCATGGGGCACATCTCCAGCTGTGTGTGCTGGGCTGCTGTAAGCCCTTGACCTCTGTCACCACACAAGAAAGGTATGGAATTAGACCCTAATGGCCCTGGTGTCAACTTAGAAATCACAGCATGACACAAAACATCACGGGTCATATACACTACCCAGTTCTTGTATGTTTCTCGTGCACCCCTTGCTCTCCACCTCATCTCTGTGGGCTGCAGCAGCCTCTGCTCTCTGCTTATGCCGGGCAGGAGCTGGCTGGGACCTGACCACCTGCACAGCAGCAGAAATGACTCAACAAGGCAGGATGAAAACAGTCAGCTCAAAGCAAAAAAAGAAAGTGAGCTAGGAATGAAGAAGCTGCTGCTTTGTCTCTCTGGCTCTTCAGAAAAGGGGATAACCTTGGGGAAGGTGGACACCATCCCAGCGTGACACCCAGTTCAGAAGGATGGTTGGGGATGGCTGGGGATGTTTCTGCTTGCCATGACTTGGGAGCAGCCTGGCTGCAGCAATGCTGAGCTCTCTGCCTGGAGCTGGAAATGGCCCTGCTGCCATAGCCAGGTCAGGCGAGGGAGCAGCAGCCCAGCTCCGTAGAAGCAGGGTGGGCAGGTAGCAGGCTGTGATTTATAAGGCACGCCCTTGGAAACTCTCCGAACCCAGTGCTTAAGTGCTTCTGAATGGCAGCATTAATTACTATTAAAAACACACATTTATATCTCTCTCACCTGCTTTAAATCCTGTGAAATTAGATTTCCTACCCATCCCTTCCAGCCTCCATGGCAGCTCAGGGTGTTTTATAGGCCTATAAACCCCCACAGTACCTGCTGTCTACATGGAGTCTTATTTACGAGGCCTTTAACAGGCTTCCTGGCTGCACCATTTGAGCCCCCTAATCATTTAGTTTCCATGTCCCTCAGGGGAATTGGTCCCCTCCACCATCCCACTGGCAATTCCTCCCCACAGGGAGCAGCTGATAGAGACACCCAGCTACCTGGAGTGGGAGTGAGGCCATGCTGGGGGGTCCTGATCAAACCCTTTTCCACTGTTTGGCCCAGCCTCTCTGGTTTTATGTAGAAAAGGGATTCAGTGAGACAAGCGCCTCGTGACAGGGTTGTGAATGCCCTTGTCTGCATGTCTTTTACAGCAGAGTCATGCCAGGCATCACCAAAAGCCACCCAGCACCTCCCAGGGCTGGGCTAAGACCCCAGATTTGCTGAGCAGAGAGACAGTAGTTTGTATGTGTGTAAAGTTATGTTTGTGTAGATCCTACATAAGAAAGAGCAAATATTATTTCCATGGATTATCCTTTCTTTTGGAGGCAATCTGTGTAGATGTGTCTTAAAATAGCCGGCTTGTCCCTAATGGACTGCAGTCATTTTGCAACGCATCCTCTATTGAATGCCTTGATGGTGCATTAAAAAATGTACTATGCTTTTGGACTGAGATGTGAACCCCATTTTGCAGGAAATCCTCTTGTCCCGAGGTCACAGAGGAGAGAGGTGGAGTCAGGAGCTCAGTTCTTCTCCAAGTCTCTCCCTTGTAATTTCCCAGCCTGCCCCTCCAACACTTCTGGGTCCTCAGATCTGCTGGAGACCAAATGATGCTCTGGGGAACTGAGCAAATTTGTGTACCTGTATCAGCCTGCCAGGAGGAAGTGATAGATATCTCTGCCTCCTGACTCCCAGGCGGAGCATGTTAATTTATAGATTGTATCTGTCATTCCTGATAAACGATGTCTTACTTTCCTAATGTCGCCTTCAAATTGAGTTTTTAAGGCTAGGTCAGGTGGAGAAACCAAAGGGAGACTCTGATTTCACTTTGCTCTGGCATAGTTCTCCACAGTTGGGCTGAAGTTGACTTTTCAGGTAAGAGATGGATCTGGTGTGGCAGGGATATCCCCCTGCTTTGGTGGCCAACTGGGAAGAGTGTCCACCTCTAATGGGGCTCTGAAGTCCCCTGCCTGGCTCCCTCAGGTGCTTCGTTTGCTTTGATGTGTTTTTGGGGAGGGCCAACTGAGGTGTCTCTCTCCTCATCCTTTTCCATCCAGCTCTGTTTCCAGTCACTTACAGCACTGCTGAGCTGCTTGACAAGGTGAAGGTTAAGGCCTTGCTAAAGAGAGTGCCAGAGCCTGAGCTTCCTCAGGAGCACAAGGCATGGCCAGAAAGCTCTCAGCATTGGCTCCTGCCCACACCTGAAGCCAACAGCATACCCATTGCCACTCTCCAGAGAAAGGTGGCATTTTCCTTTCTCTGCATGTTTCAGGTGGGACCTGTTGAGGATTAAACCTTTCAGGGAAAATGCCTGAATGAGCACAAGAAAAGCTGTGGTGAGAATGCTTCTTCAGCATCAGAGAGGACCACTTTCTGGAGCACAGCCAATGGCTTAGAGCTGTACATACATGCACAGCTTTGTTCCTCCTCCAGGGAGCTGACTAACAAAGTTAAGAGTTGGCCAAACAACCAGGATTAAGCATATCATTGCTCTAATCCTCCTGGGGTTGCAGTGGTTAAAGGCATGTGCATAAGACCTGTTTAGCTCATGGCTAGCTATAGCCCTGGCTATTTTCTTGCTCTCCAAGAACAGAGTTTGCCCTTTTTTTGCATGAGTGACATGGCAGTAGCACAAAATAAATTAGCCCAGTGAATACCTTCCACAGGTGATGAAAGAAGAAACCAGTAATGCCTCACAGAGGTGGGAACCTTCCACCCAGGGCCAACTCTGGAACCTAGTAAACCATCATCCAAACTATACCACATCTCTTGCTCAATTTCGAAGCAGCCCCAGCAGTCAAAATTTCCCTGCACAACGATTACAGCCATTTCAGATTGCAAATCCTGCAGCACATTGGAAACTAAAAATTATGGAGCTGGGAACAATAAACTGAATTTGAACTTCCAGTTAAAGAATCACAGAGGGGATGCTGTGATTTAATTCAGATTTAATTCAATCCAAGTTTCTCCCTTTCATGTTGGTTTTTTTTTTTACTCCCAGTTGCTGCAGACTCTCCCATCTGCTGCAGTGCAAGCTGCAGAATAAAACTTGCTGCTGAATTTAGGTCAAGCCTGCCAGGGAATACACTGGGCTTTGGCTATTATTAAATGAATATGGATAGCATGAAAGACCACACTGCAAATTCAGGAGTGGATGCTTTAAAGCCAGCACCCAGCTCTGTTGCACCTGAAGGACCTATGAGTAATTCAGGGGGCACAGGAGCTGGCACAGAGCACAGGGGATCAAATGTACTTGTGAGCTGTGTCTCCCAAAACTAGTAAGTTGAAACCATCAGCCTCCCTGTGGCCTAGGATCTTGGCACTGAGGATGCAAGCACAGAAACAAAAATCCTGGTCAGAAGATGCCAGGGCAGAGTGGAGGCTGACAGCAAAGTCCTCTCCAGCCACCTCCTCCCCTGCCATTCCAGCTGCCTGCATAGGAGCAGTTTCACCATAATTATGTTTGTACTTTTTAACCTCTTGCTCCTGTTGGAACAATGCTGAATGTTCTCACAGCCAGAGTGTTAATAAGAAGATTACAGGACCCATGGGTGCCTGATACCCATGAATGGGTGGGAGGAAATGGGGCAAGGAGCCCCAAACTCCCAAACTGCTTGGAGCAATGGGAAAGCAGGCAAGGGCTGCCACAGTCAGGAGATGCTTCTGGACATTCAGCTGTGAGACTGGGAGAGCTGGGGAGGAGAAGCCAGTGTGAGGCTGAGAAGCAGGCTCAGGCTGGGCATGGAGCTGGGAAGGTGGCTTATTGCTCCTTTGGTATCACAACCAAAGCCATCCCTATTATCTTTCTGTATGTATCAACTACGCAGGATACAATAGGGCTGCTGGCAGTGCTCCAGTGCGTGGACCAAGTTGCACCCTGCAAATTATCCCATGTTTTAAGGCAGAGAAGGGCCAGTTTATGCCTCACAGAGGAGCTGTTGGCTACTGTAACATAACCCAGGAGCTGCAGAGCTACTCGGAGCAGCTTGTATTCTGATGACAGAGGTGCGCCTTGTGGCATTGCATTCCCACTGCCCCCTTCTGTGTGGATTAGCAGAAGGTCCATACAGCCAGAACCAACAGCGGGTTGTTTTGTTTTGTTTTGTTTTTTCACCATCTAGACATCCTTTCTAATAAGAGAAACTCCCTCTCCTCACCAGGCATCCTTTCTTTTCTTCTTATTATTCATAGAATCATAGAATCATAGAATCAACCAGGTTGGAAGAGACCTCAAAATCATTGAGTCCAACCCTACCGTTGTTACTAGACCATGGCACTAAGTGCCACATCCAGTCTCGTCTCGAAAACCTCCAGGGATGGTGAATCCACCACCTCCCCAGGCAGCCCATTCCAATGCCTGACTACTCTCTCCATAAAAAAATCTCTTCCTAATATCCTAAACCTTCCCTGGCAGAGCTTGAGTCTGTGCCCCCTTGTCCAACTGCTGGTTGCCTGTGAGAAGAGACCAACCCCCACCTGACTACAACCTCCTTTCAGGTAGTTGTAGAGGCGATAGGGTCTCCCCTGAGCCTCCTCTTCTCCAAGCTGAACAATCCCAACTCCCTCAGCCTCTCCTCATAGCACTTGTGCTCGAGTCCCTTCACCAGCCTTGTTGCTCTTCTCTGGACCTGCTCCAGCACCTCAATGTCCTTCCTCAAAGGGATATTTCCAACAACTAACTGAGCACAACCACTCACCTAACTTCTGCCCTG
This sequence comes from Acanthisitta chloris, assembly GCF_000695815.1. Taxonomy (NCBI): domain Eukaryota; kingdom Metazoa; phylum Chordata; class Aves; order Passeriformes; family Acanthisittidae; genus Acanthisitta; species Acanthisitta chloris. Next base: position 10,113 of record NW_008659481.1, read on the forward strand.
AGCCCCCACCCCAGTTGTCTCTGATCCAGAGGGTTGCCAGCTGGGGTAGACAGGCTGGATTGAAACAAGTACCAAAAGCTGGAGGGGAATCATCTCATGGGCATAGCCAGTCCCCCAGTAACATGTCCCATATTAACTGACCCTGCTGCAGGTGTCTGGGGGCTGAAAGGAAGAGGAGTGAGGCCTCTTGATGTTCATCTTACCCCAGCTCATGCCCTGCCTATGCTTCCCAGCACACTTGGAATGGCATCACCCTGATCCCCACTTTGCTACACACCCCATACTGAAATCTGCATTCCCCAGGACATGAGTCCTCACATCTTGTTATGTGTTAACAGGGCTGCTATAACTCTGATTGCCTGATAAATACAACTGAAGTTGATGACTTACCCTGATGTTATTACCTGGGGCTGCTGATGGGAGTTAACAGTAACTGGAGCACAACTGTGGTGCCTCCTGTCCTAGGAGCAGCACAGGGGAGTGCTGTTTTGTTGCCTGCTGTCTTCTCAGAGCTGGCAAAATGCTCTGCTGTGCAGTCCTGCTGTACCCAGCCGGCTCAGACAGTCCTCAAAGCAGCACATTTTTGGTCGTGTGGAATCTTTCCCTCACTTGTACACTTGAAAGAAGCCCTTTAATGCACTTCTGTTTTATTACTTGTCCTTTTCAATTTACCTCTAGCCTGTTACACTGTGTGAGGCCAAACTCTCCTGCACCACTTGCCAACAATATTGTGTTGTTGCAGACAATTAGACAAAGAAGCTGCTCAGAGGATTCTCCAGAAAAGGTTACATCTCAAAATCCATCAGTAAAACCAGAGACCAGAGCATGTGCAGGGCTATGGCATCAGGCATCAATGATGTGATTGTAGAGCATGGGTTTGGGAAAGCGCTTGTTCTCCAGCGTCCCAAGGGGCTACTGTCAGGACTAGCATCAGGATCATTTGAGCATAGAGTTTGTTAGTCATCAAGCTGAGTATCAGCCTTAGAATAAGGCATGGAAGTCTAGATTTCTGCAGAGAAGGGGTTGGGCAATCTTCTGCTGATACAGATTCAGGCACTGTAGGGTAGTTAATCTCCTCCCAGGGAGGTCAATAACCTCTCAGAGAGTACTCTGATAGAAAACCTGTGAGAGCCACAGGGCCAGGGCTCTGACAACGAGTACTGTCCCTCCTTTTAATTGCCCCTCTGCCTCCCATCCCAAAGTAAAGAAAAGTCAGTGCTCACCATTGCTAAGCGAGCGGAGAGGCTTTGTTTTTAGGGTGAGACAACCATAGTGGTGCCTGGAGGCCCTGGTAATGAGCATGTGAGGACAGTGGTTATATAGTTCTTTACCATGTAAAAGCAGAGAAAGGGTCTGCAGTTCAGCACCCATGAACAAGCTTCATGACTCTAGAGCCAGCCCATGTGACACCTGTTTCTGCTCACAGCAGTGTGTGTGAGGTGCCTCATCCCTGCCAGCCCCTACTGCAGACTAGGCAGCATCCCTGGAGAATGAGGAAAGTGAGCACAAGGCTTGTGATTGCACAACAGAGAAAGCTGAGGCAAATTTGCCTTTGAAGAGAAGGGGGGATGAAGGCAAAGCGTCTGGCTGACGTCTCCTTCTGTGATGCCCAGTTCAGGTAACCACACCCCCACCACACAATGTGGCCACGGCTGTCTACAGCCCGTGTCAGGAGCTTGTGCCCCTCCAGGGATGTCTGGTGCTTCTCTAGTCAAGGCACGTGTCCTAAGAAAGCCTTTAGGACCATTGTTGCAGAGATCGTGTAGCAGCAGAGCGTATCTGGCACAAAACAGGTTCAGAATTATGCAGGGTGGAGCTGGTGCCTGACCATGCTGGCTCCATCCCATCCCATCCCCAGACAGAGCAGGCTGTGACTGCTGTTCCCATGGGCAACTGGCCCTTTTCTGTCACAGCCAAGGCCATTCTGCCACATCTCCATCCCCAGCAGTCACACTGCATTCTTCCAGCTGCACTGTTGATCCAGAGCTCACCACCTATTGCTTCCCATCCCTGAAAGGTGTGGAGCCCACAAGCTCTTGCAGTGGGGATGTTGTGTGATTGTCCTCCTCTTGGTAGGGAAACCAAGGCTGGAAGAGCCAGAGCAAGAGTACAAGTATTTCTTTGCCCCTTAGCTTCCACCAGGCTATTTGTTTCCTGCCCTCTTTGCTGGACTTGGCCACCTCATGGAGCAAAGGCCCACCTAGCAAAAAAACCCCAAATATGTAGAGGAGGAAGGAGGCATGATGCAGCCTATGGGCTGCAAGACTCTGCTCCCCCACTTTTTCTGCCTTGCAGGGCTGGCCTCATCCCCTCCCAGGAAGGCCCAGGCTCTTCATTTAACTCCCAAAGCACCTGAGATAGCTCAGCTTGAAGAAGTCCCCGCCTCTAAGGAAACCTCTTTTTTAAAAAAAATTTCTGTTTTTTTGTAGAGGCCTTTGAAGATGCTTGTTGCCATGGAAACATGCTTTAAAGTGCCTTTTTCCTTTCCCTATCTTGAGAACTTCTGTTGCTGTAACAGCTGCATCCAACTCCTCCCTTTCCCTGCTGGCTGCCCCACTATAGGATGCAGCAGGGTTTTGCCTTTGAGGTCCCTGAGTCCCCAGTGGTCAGGGCAAGAGGAGATGCTTATACTCCTACAGTTGGTTGGTGTCCATCCTTCTGCCTGTACATGCTGGGTGTGGAAGAGACAGCCTGCTGGAAGAGCATCTCTGGGCCATGTGGTGCCTGCAAACCCCTTGCTTACACAGTGGAGGGGCTCTGCCCTCACCCCTGACCTTCACGTCTCATGTGTACAACACTGAATGTTTTTTTGAACAATTTCTCTTAAACGCCTTGACTGAACAATTGCCTGAAAACTTAGCAGGCAGCATTGTGGCTGAGCTGAATGGAACACCTGTGATTAGGGTGGCTTTGATCTCTGCAGCACCCAGTGTTGGGCCGCAGGGGCTGTTTTCTGGTCCTCATAGAAGGCAGGGTACCTCATCTTGGGGGCAGCCTTCCCCAGGCAGTAGTGCAGGTGGATGGGACACGTTTGCTTCAAGAACACCCATCTCCAGAGCAGCCTAGCTTGTGACACCCAGCAGGGAGGGTGACACCCACCTTCTGGGCACCCCATGACAGCCCTGCTCATCTCATTGTTGCTGCAAGCAAACCATGGCAACTAACCTGTTTCTTTTCAATTTATTTTGCAGTCAGCAACTGCTATGACCACAGCTTCTTGTTCCTCCCCAATGGCTAAGCAGCCTTGGACTGTGCTGTGAACCCTTCAGGCTGGCAAGTCCAGGCTTATCAGTAGTGGCTTGGGATGGCAAAGTGAGCCACAGCATCCCTGCTCTAGCAGCTTGGCCAGGTGGCCCCAGGCAGAATATGGAATCACAAGGAGCAGAACCTGGACCACATCTAGATGTGCTGTGCTGCTCCATCCCACTGCGCCTTCAGCCAGCCAGGTCTGCAGCCACTCCCCAGCTCTGAGAGGCCAAATTTTTGCCTTGTCAGCCTGGACTCCCTGCTCAGCTCCGCTTACGCCGCTTGCTCCTGGCCTGCATCGCCTTCCTCTTCTCCCACTCTCACACGTGTTGCCTGAGTAATATCTTCCCTTTGCATCAATGAGTCATCTGGGGACACGGTGCTTCAACCCCCCCTCCAGGGCCTGTGATACCTTCAGGCACGATTCTAGCACAGGTGGGAGGAGAGGGGGTGAAAGGAGGGGTGCAGATCCCCCACCCCTCCCTGCTGGGTATGCACATGCCTGTCACAGATGGCTGCTTGCCTCCCACCCTGTGGCTGCGTCAGCCTCTTGCATCTCTTTGGCAGGATGGTCCACTGGGCAGGGATCCCCCAGCACGCGTCAGCAAAGCCAGTTCCAGTGCTGGATATGGCACAGCCCACGCCAGCAGGGTGTGGATCCACAGTGAGTGGCAGAGGTGCAGCTAAAGGATGTTCAGAGTTCCTGAACAGAAAGGCAGGTTTCCCTCCTGTTCCTGTTTCCCTGTGTTTTCTGCTTCCCCACAGACTGCTGCAGAGCCAAGTCTAATGGAAAGCACATTGCTGGCTGCCGTCATCTCAATTAATGCAGCCCTGCTTGCTTTAGCAATTACCTGCCAGTGGCTTGCAGCTCGCTTCCAGCTGGAACTCTCCCAGCATTTACAGGTGATGAGCATAAGTGGGGAGCAGACATGGAGGGCACCCTCATCCATGGGTGCCCTGAGGGCTAGATGCCCTCTCTGTCAGAGATACCTGCATGTCCAGGACAAGCATCTGGGACTAGGACGGAGACCAGCTGGCCATGAGAGAGCTCTAGATGAGCGAATTAGCCCCTGGCTAATGGCTTCAAGGAGCAAAGTCACCCTGGCCAGAGAAGCATGGCAAGTCTCTTAGACAGTTATGACTTTTGTGGCTGTGTCCCATGATCATGGTGAAGCTCTCAATCAGGAAAGGATGTCAGTGAGAGCAGCATTATGGTTCCCCACAGCCACTAAGCACTGGCTGACAAGTGACAGCACTAGCCGGCCACTGGAACAACCAAACATTCTCAGGAAGGGGCACAGAGGCCACACTGGCTTGTTCTGCACTGACACCACAGCTCTAAATCTCCCAGAGGCACCAGTCTTGAAAGAAAAGAGTTAAAAAATTTTCTTCTGAATCAGGCCAAAAAGGGTTAGGAGATTCCTGGGCTTTTTTCTTAAGTGTGGTTTTTTAAGTCAGAAGAGGAAATGCTCTTTCTATTTACTTGCTGCTTTCTGAGCTTTTAGGGTGCATCAGGGTCTGGTTTTTAAAGCATTCCTCCAAGCAGTGAGGGATAGAAGCTTATCTGAAAGTGAAGCAAGGTGTGAGAGAGAGAAAAGTAAGCCAAGCATCTTCTGTCATTGAGAACTGGGTTTGCAGAACAAACAGCAAGTCCTGAGAAAGGCACAGCAATGGGGGTACCATGTAGGACCTTAGCTCTGACCATATCCACCCTTTGCAGCTCTCAAGGTTGCTGGAAACCTCAAAACTCTGTCCCCAGAGCCTCATGTTTTTCCAAGTACCTCTTCCTTCACCACTGCAGCTTGCCCTGCATGGCTCCATGGGGGCTGCAGCACTTCAAGCTCATCCTGAAAACTCTTCCTTGTCTGGAGCTCAGCTCCCCAGTAGCCCTGTGTCAGCTGAAGTAGACATGGAAAATAGTGTCACAGAGACAAACATTATTCCAGAAGAGGTAGGAACATCACCAACCTTCTCCAGAGGATAGCAGCAGTGGAGATTCAAATGGCCACAATGCAATTTTCTCAAGATGTTGAAAATTCTTACTCAGCTTCACTTCTAAACTAATTAGAACTCTTTACACAGCATTAGTGTTTGCTCTTCACTGTATCAAGGTCTTGCCACACTTAACTCGACCAGCACAGTTTCCCTTTGGCTGTGCACGTGTGAGGGCTGTGTGTACGTGAGTATGTATGTGAACAGAGCCAAACAAAACACCTCTGTTGCTGAAAATCAGAGCTCCTTTTTGCTACCCAAATATTAAGATTTTGCTACTGAATGCTATGACCAGAAAAGTTTAAATAAGAGGTTTAGCATACCTGCACATCCCAGAATGCCTCTGTGCCATGGCATTTCATAGTCCCTGAGCCAGCCTGCAGGCTGGGGAGCAGCTCAGGGCAGGTTGATGATGTGCTGACCTACTTCCCTCCACAGACAGGGAATGGACTTTCAGAAATAGCTGTATTTTCACCAGAAGCTGTCACATGGGCATTAGGGATTAGCTCATTGAATAGTAATACCTATCAACTCTCCTTGGCTCCATGGGGCTGGTGCTCCTAGTGGCATACATCTCCTTTGGGGTGGAGGACAGTGGGTGATGGGGATGTGTGCAGTCCTGTAAGCAGCCTTGCTTCCCTCAGTCCTGTTCTGGCACACCAGTGAGCGAAGAAGCTCCATACCTGGCTCTGGGGATGGTAGATTTAAAAAAAGGGGGAAGAAGTTAGCCGCAGAGCCAGTGTTGGTAGGCTCCATCCTTCTAGTCAGCTCCAGATCCACCAGCACAGCTGCCCTGGCCACCCATGACAGAGACACCTGTGCCAGCCCAGGACCTGGCTGTGACCAGGAGACAGACCATCCTGTGAGACTGTCTTTATCCTCTGCATGTTTGAATGGTGTGGTTATTGAGCAGCCATTTTGCTCTACCCCAGAAGAAGCTGGAGGCGACACTGGCCAGGTCGCATTGGGAGTGGTAGCAGTAAGGGCCTTTTGGATGGCAGCCCACTGTGTCCCCATTTGGGCAGCTCCCAGCCACCTGCCAAGTGATAGCAGCCAAAGCATGGTCTTTGCTATGACACGAGTACCAGGACCCTCACACAGATCAGAGGTGCAGCAGCTGGGCTTCTCACAGCTGGGTTTGGCTGGAAGCCCCAGAACACCAGTTTACACAAGCACCTGGGTGCTTTCCAACCAACAGTGGTGCTATGTTCTTTATCCCTTCCCCTTATCACGCCCAGAAGCTAGATCTAAAAGGGAAATGCCAGCTTTGTCCATCCTGGCATGGGCAATGCTTACCACCGACATTGTACTATAAAGCAATCCCATACATTGTGAGCACCAAGGCTGTGACAGGTCAGATAGCAGGGAACTAGCTGTGGCTCAGGCTGGGGTTCACAGGGTGCAGAAAGGCAGGGCAGCCAGCTGGGCTGTCGAGCTGCATGAAGCCAGAGGACTAACCCCTCCAGTGCCAGCTGGGACTCCAAAGAATCTCTTCTCCTGCTCTGTTTGCCACATCTTTCCTGCTAAGCATTTTTTTAGCCAAGCAGTGGCTGGGTCTCAGTGCTGCTGCCCAGTGCTGCTTGGCTGAAATAGAGCTACCCTGGGTGGGAGGAGGGCCTGCCAGCAATGGATGTGCCTTGCCAGCCTTGCTGAGTTGGCTGCTGAGTGTGTGGTTGCATCTGACAGGCCTGTGCTGGCACCAGATTGATGTCCTTTTTGTTCCTGATAAGGATCCGAAGTCTCCTCTGGGTTCCAGCAGCAATTCTTTTATTCTTCCTGATTGTGGCATCCATGCTCCTGAAGTCCCTGGAGATGCATCAATCGCGGAGCTGCAGGCGCTGCGGCTGCTATCAGCAGAGATGATGGAAAAGCTACAGGAACAGCTGTCATTTCTCCTTGTTTGCATTTTGTTCTCGGCCTATCAGTAGGATGTTTTCCACCAGACACCTATCAATCTGCCACAGTGGAGCTCAGCCTTGTCTGTGTGCCTGCCACTGCCAGTGCCAAAGTCTGTCTGCAGCCTCCTGCCTGTGGCCAGCCCACTGCGGTGCCTTCTCCTCTGCCCAGGAGCTGCCTACCCTGCAGCCCTGTGAACGCAGGGCTCCATCCCAGGGTAAGGGCAGCGAGCAAGGTGTTGGGATGCAGCCTGGGACCTCTGCACTTTCTCTGACCCATGGCCTGTTCCCACATGGCATTTGCTTTTTTGTTTCAGCAGCCCTCTGCTTTAGGCTGGTTGAGGTGTGCCCTGCAGGTTCCAGGAGATGAGGGGGAGAAGGGCACTGGTGTCTGGCAGTGGCAAGCCCATCCCAGTTCCTGGACAGCAAGGAGCAGAGTGGCACAGTGGAAGGCAGCATGGTAGCCTATGTGCCAAGTGGGCTGGCATTCAGGATTACATTAGGGATTGCCCCATCTACCCTCTGCCATGCTGCGCTCCCCTTGAAGTGCTGCCCTGGAGGAGGAACTGCAGCTCCAGACAAGGTGAGCCAAGCCCATCCCCATGGCATCAGGGCTGACAGCACCCAGGGAGGAGGTGCTGTCACAGGGACATTAGTAGCAGGGGACACCTCTTTTAGCTCCATGTAATGAGGTAGAGTACCTCAGATTAAAAAAAGCTTTGGTTTGCCTTCTACATCCTTGAATTCTTTTAAATTTTCGATGGCTTCCGGGTATACATAAGAAGAGTCACCATTCAGTTTTTAGTAAGCCAGGGCTTCAAAACATCCAAACACATTTCCCTTCAGAAGGGTGTTCCCAGAGCACCATGGAGCAAAGGGGGATGTGGGGTCTGAAATGCCCCCAGCTCCTTCTGTGTTCTGCTGCTTGCATTACCTGCCCCCAGGCCAGCAAAGGCAGCAGCTCCCACAGCCTCAGTGCTAGCATTTATCTCACCCTGCTCTGTGATGGCTAAAGACAAGATAAAGACAGGGACAGAGTCCCACTTAATGCCACTCTCTATCCATCACTGAGCTTACAGGCGTATTGTGTCTCATCACTTAAAATCCTCAGGGCAAGATGACCGATCTGCCCACTCCTGCTGTGTACGGGAGTTGGCACCGAAACAAATATCTGCAGTAACCCAAGTCCTCCCTCACAGCTGTCCAGGAAAAGTTAACTGTCCTCTTGCTGCTCCCTGAAAATGGCCAGAGGAGGACACAGTGCCTGTCCCACAGCCAGCAGGAACAGGCCAGCTGAGACCAGCTGTCTCTTGCCATCTGCCCTGTCCCATTGATAATTTCACATCCTCCTGTGCTGAGTGTTCCTCTTCATATGGGACTGTCCCCCTCTCTTTCCCCAGGCTTGGCTATGTTCCTTGCCATCAGTGCCTCTCACCAGCTCCTTGCCATTGGTGTCCCTCACCAGCTGCGCCCAAGCCCAAGCCCCAGAATGGCACTGCTTTGCCAGCAGGTCTGAGCAGATCTCCCAGGTCTTTCTGCAAGACTGGAAACACCTGATATGACAAACATTCACATGCAGACATCTGTGAGTTTTTTATGATATCTTCATGTCTACTTATTGTTGGTATGGCTGACAAGTGCAACTGCATAGCTGGGCTGTCAGTACTACCATAGTGCTTCTGGAAGCATGTTGCAACCCCAGCTGGATGACTCTGCCCCTTCAGATGGATGTGAAGCAGCTCCTGGTTTTGCTCTGGAGGGTGTCCCAGTGTTTGGGCTGGCAGGTGCCAGCTGGCACTCACCCCTCTGCTCCCACTTTGTTTGGGGTGTCTTCAGGCAGAGATGAAATGTCCCAGACACCAGCTGGGAGAGCAGACTATTCTTAAGACATGTTGTTTCTTTCTCTTTGGGTTTGTTTGGTTGGCTTTTTTAAGCCTCATTTAACTCAACTGAGCGACATATGCTGCTTTTGTTGAAAAACCGCTGTTTTATGCCACACTTAGGCTGGGATTGCAGACTGCTATGATGGCCCCATCTTTTCTTTCTGAGGCTAAAGCATCTTCTGTCAAAGCCAAGAGCTGGTTGCCCTGCTATGTGCCACACTGGAAAGCCTCTTCTGGGTCCTCATAGAGGAGTGAACAGACTGTCCCAGTGTAGCCGGCTCTTTGGATGCACCCTGTTCTCCTGGGGTGCCCAGTGTCCAGGTCTGCATAAACCTGACTCCCCAGTGAAGATTTTCCATACAAACCTGTGTTACCACCTGTCAGTGGTGCTAATTAAACAAATACATCTCGATTCTGATTGAAATCTACATGTAAATCATTGTGATGTTTCACACGAGGCTGAATTTTAGCAGTTGGCTCTGCAGTTTCTTATGCCATCTCGTAGAGTGCTAGCTGCATGGACAAAATGAACCTTAGTGGGGACTGAAACCTCCCAAGCCCTCCTGCTTGGGAGACAAGACTCTTGCTCTCGTCAACCCTGCCAAACACAGCTCTTCGTCCTTGACTCCCTGCATGGTGCTGTGTGCCAGGGCAGAGGCTGTTTTTTCTGAGCACCTCATTGACTAAGCCTTGCTTTCATCTTATGCAAGAGCAGGAGATGGACTGCCTCTTCAGCTGGAATGAAAACTCCTGGTACAAGGTAGAGGCTGAGCCATGCCACACAGGGTCCATCTGCAATGCCCAGAACAGCACATGGTTTGTGCACTACACAGCCTGACTGAACCACCCAGTTCTGCATGTCCTATTATGTTTATTTGCTTTCCTCTTTT
>NW_008659481.1:20053-24772 GCF_000695815.1 Acanthisitta chloris
GAGAGAGAGATGGTTTTTTTTGCCTGTTTATAGACTCAAAAGTGATTAGAAATAGAAAGTCTGCCTACCTTTTTTGGTGAAGATAAACTTCTTGAGAGACAGCCTTTGTGCATATTGAGCACTGCTCCTGAAGCTTCCTCCCACTGCTACCAGGATGCAAGCTGCACGTAAGATATGTCACAGGCATTGTAATATGGCTGAGATGCTATAGGGTTTTTTTTGCCTGTTTATAGACTCAAAAGTGATTAGAAATAGAAAGTCTGCCTACCTTTTTTGGTGAAGATAAACTTCTTGAGAGACAGCCTTTGTGCATATTGAGCACTGCTCCTGAAGCTTCCTCCCACTGCTACCAGGATGCAAGCTGCACGTAAGATATGTCACAGGCATTGTAATATGGCTGAGATGCTATAGGGATACTATTAACTGTACCAATGACATTTTCATCTCGGGGAAAAAAAGAGAAAAAGTGAAAAAAATCTGCCTAAAACTCCTGTCTTAGAAGATAAATTTGCAAATGTGTCTGATCACGGAGGGGAGCTCTTTGGGGCACAGCCACCTGAGGCTACACCCTGCTTTTTCCTACTGGCACTCCTGCTGGGCACCAGCAGTGCTGGGTCTCCTACTCCACCACCAGCTTTGGGCGCATTAGCATTAAATTCTCCCTGCAAATGCAGAGCTGGACAGCGAAAGGCTAGTGGAATGCTGCTCCTGCTGTTTGTCCCTGCTCAGCCCCCTGAAGAGGAGGACAGTCGATGGCTCCTTACCTCCTGTCATGACACTCCAAGTGTTCCTGGTTCCTTCACAGGGGCTGTAGCGAGGTGGGAGTTGGTGTCTTCCTACAAGTAACAAGCAATAAGTCAAGAGGAAATGGCCTCAGATTGCACCAGGGGAGGTTTAGACTGGATACGAGGAAAAATTCTTCACTGAAAGTGTGTTCAAGCATTGGAGCAGGCTGCCCAGGTGGTGTCACCATCCCTGGTGGTATTTAACAGCTGTTAGATGTGGCACTAAAGAACATGATTTAGTGGTGGACTTGGCAGTGCTAGGTTAACAGTCAGACTTGGTGATCTTAAAGGTATTTTCCAACCTAAATGATTCTATGATTTCCAGCCTTCCCTCATCCCATGGTGGCTTGGGAAGCTGTCTGCTGCAAGCTATTTTCAGCCATGTGTGCTGGTTTGCAACCTCATGCTGACTGACAGCAGTTTTGGAGCAACCAGCTGCAATGTAGCAGGGTGTTTGGGCAAAGGCTTTGCAGCCCGGTGTGGCTTGAAACCACTTAGTCCCCATTGCTGTGCCAAAGCAGGATCTCTCTGAGGACCAAGACCCCCAGCATTAGCACCAGTGAGGTTCACCCCTGCCTTGCCCTGCTGCCATGTTGCCTGTTGTAGGGGCATCAATTTGCCTCTGGTATGTTCACCCCATCCACGGTCTGTAAGAACAAAATCAAAACAGAGCACGGAAGTGCCAGGGTTTGTGCCAGGATGGCACTTCCATGCTCAAGTGGCTTCTGGGCTCTCCTCCGTCTCTCCAGCCCCAGCCAACTGGGACTCTAAGCAGTAGTCATGGCGATGGTCCCTCACTGCTGCGCTGCACTTTGTTCACAGCAACTGCAGTCAGTGATGAGACTTAGTGATTAACTATGCAGGAGTTGTGCTCTCCCCCTTCTTCCTCCTCTTCCCATCTCCACTTACTTCTTCCTCCTTGTGCTGTAAGTAAGGAGCTTTGTCTCTTGCCAAATCCCCTGTCTGTGTTGGGGGATTGGGGTGAGCCAGGCATAAAATGAAAATAAATCACTAATTCCTCCTAATAATGCCTGATTTCCTGATTTGATATCCCACATTAATTCTAATTACTCACCCAGAGTCAGGGCATTAATCAACGCATTAAAACTTCTCCTTGCTTAGCAACACTGATGTGCCAGGCATCTGGCACAGCCGGGACGCTGGGAGTTTGTCTGTCACACCAGCCCCATCTGCAGCAACTCTGTGAGGGGAGGGTGAGGATGGGGCCACCTCCTGGCAGAGCATGTGGGGGGCACAAGGGTCTTGCTGCAGTTTTGGGGTGCATTGGGACTGTGGCCAGGTGCCCAGCATCCTGCTTCCCTCCTTGCAAAGGCAAGGTCCTTGGTATGAAGATATCGTGCTTCCATGGCATGATCTGGAAGCTATGGCTTCCTCAGCTGAATGGAAATGCCTTGCTAAATAATCTCTCTTCCACAAAAGTACTGATAGGTGATCCACTCATCTCATAGTCTGTTTTTAAAAAATATAAAATACATACAACATCCCTTTATGGACAGAGGGGAAGAGGTAGTAAGGGGCAATCACACCTGCCACAATACCTAATCTGCGGCCATCATCGTTTTCCTCAGCAAACTGCTTTCAGGCAGGAAGGATGAATTGATTTCAATTCAAGTTGATCTAAATCTGTAAACAGGAAGCCTTTAAATAATCCACTCTAATCTTGTTTCACATTTGAGCTACTTCCCTGTTTTCCTAAAGCAAGCTCACTGGTGCTGGTCAGCAAAACCCAGTACTTGCTTTTTGCCAGCTTTCATTGTAGTTAAACCAGCTTATTAGAGCTATGATGCAATTAACATTTATTTGGATTTTTTTTCAATTTATGTTGAAAGGCTTAATATTGCATTTATTCACTAGATGATTTTTTAAAATTCATCCGCTGAATAAGCTTTAATTTGGATGGTAATTAACTGAAACATGTGCAAAGTCAGAATCTACGCTTGATTTTATGATCCTGCTTTACCTGTCCTAGATACAGGACAAAAGACGTCTTTCAAAAGATGTTTTCATTTAAAAGTCATACAGTTTATTAAAGGCAGCATTAGAGGCAGTAAATGAATTCGGCTTGGTTTCTGGCTCTGGGGTTCTTGAGGATTTTCAGCAGTATAGATTTCAACCTTGCACATGTCACTGCAGGACAAAGGTGGAAAACGAGCCTTTCTCCTTTTTGGTGTTTGCAACTTCTCAAATGTGACCAAGCTCATCCTTGAGCTGAGGACAGTCCTTTTCCTGCACTTACAGATCCCATTGCTGTTTCTGTATGCTAGTTTTGTGTTTCATTCCAGGTTTTGGGTGCCTCCTGAGTTCTTGACTTAGTATTAACTTTTGAGCAAGAAATGTGTGTTTTCTGAGTACCTACATTTACATGGGATTTTTTAACCTACAGTTATTTTATGCCTTGACTTAGAGTTTCCAATCAAGAGAACTAATTTGCAGGAGACATACAGACCTAAAATACTCTCAATTAGCAGTATTATTTAAATACATCCTGCTCCTAGGGCTCAGGCAACAGCAGCCATCAGAGCTTGAGGAAGAAGCAGAGTCCTCCCACGCTCAAACCTAAAACTGGGTTGTTGCCTGATGGCATCAAACCACACTTGCTTCTGTCTCCCGGCCCAGGCTGAGACCTGGTGGTTGTCCTTCCAGTGGTGACATGCACCAGCCTAGTGACAAAGCCCTCTGAAATTTTCCTTTAAAGGGAAACTAAACTATGGTCAGAAGATAAACTGAAAACTGTGATGTAGACAATGTGGAGTGGAGCCCACTGTGTGTCAAGCCTTGCCCTGTGCCAGAGCCTGGTGGGCACAGGACAGCTGCCTGCTCCCAGCATCCCAGGGATCATGCAGCCCTTGGCCTGATGGTGACAGGTTTATAATGGCAGGCAGCACTTCTTAAACTAATAGCCTGCCCTGGTACCTTTGATGTGCACAGTTTTATCTGGGTGGAAATCATGGTGCTGCCCTCTCATTTCCCTCCTCTACAAGTTGCAGGTCAGTGGTTTACAGCCAGGGGTCAATGGATCCCGAGAGTGCTGTGGGCTATTTCTATGAGTAACTAAGATAAGCCAGCCTCTCTTCAGCAGCCATACAGTTACTCTACAGGAATTTGTGACTCTATGGGAATATTTTTAGGAGGTGTACAGCTGGGAAAGCTCACAAAGCTCAAACCAAGATGGATTCATCCACCTGGGAGAGTTTTACAGCCTTCATGTTCAAACTCCCCTCTATCCCACGGGTAGTACACAGAATTAATTTCACTTCATTGCCCCATAGCAGCTGAATTGCTGTCATCCAGCCCAGCTGAAGAAATTCATACCCCAGAGACCCTCAGCAGGTGCAGAAGGATGGACCACACTCAGTCCCACCAGGTAATTCGGGACTTTAGCTGTGCCCCAGCCCAGGTGACAGCACACAAGTACTAACAGGGGCTTCATTAATGTGTGCAGCCTCCCCCTGCCATCTCCCGATCTCTACTTGCCACAAAATTATCTGATTTGGAACAAATTCACTGGAAACAACTATAGCAAGTCAAGCAGAGGTCTTGGGCATGGGGAACAACAGCCCATAAAGCAAACATGCAGCAGTGTGCTCAGCTGCTGGGGATGCTGCTGGCACAATGTACTCAACAAGATTAATATGCACTGAGCAACCAGGAGTGGGGAGGGAATCTTGCAAGGTTCTTCTCATTAGCTCATCGTTCCAGCTGAATTAATGACTCACAAGTTTCACCCAGCCCTTGCTGGTCCTGTTAATAAATAGCACCACAGATTAGTGGAGACTTGAGTGCATGCATATGTGAGGGGGTAGGGAGGGCTTAAAAGCCTCTTAGACCCTCTCTGGGGAGGATGAGGGATCCCAAGATGCTAGGATCAAGTGCAGAGAGGCAGGAGGTGCCGTGCCGTGCCGTGCCGTGCCGT
>NW_008659481.1:24785-28257 GCF_000695815.1 Acanthisitta chloris
TATCCCTTATTGCTCCCTACCCTCTCATGCAGGGATGCAGCAGGAGAGTCAGTGTGCCCTGCGTAGCAAGAGGAAATCACCGATGAATTAAAAATGAACCTGCTTTAGGCAGAAGAAAGGAAGCTTGTCAGAGAGTATGCATATGGAAGCAGGGAATAAGTATAGTCAGTATGGGAAATATGGGCATTAACAGTTGACATGCTCCCTGCATGTACAGATGGACTTTTGAGGGTCCATTATCTGTGGCACTGCACCTGCATTCAGCTTCAAGAGAAGGCAAAATCTCTGCTGAGATGACCCACCAAGACAGCAGCAGCTTGGCTGAAGATACTGTAACCTGCTGGTGCTGAAGGACATGCCAGGGGAGTGAACAGAGACCACCTGCATGGACACAGAGCATGCCTGGAGGGCTTCAGCAAGGCTCTGATTTCAAGGTGCTTTTATTGAGGCAGAGATTACACCACAGCAAAGCAGAACTGGGGCAAAGCAGACACCTGCAGAAGGCTCTGGGATGTCTGGTGTGGCAGAAGTTTGGAGCTAAACCAAGCTCTGGGATGTCCAGTGGGACAGAATTTTGGAGCAGGAGGAGAGGAATACTTCTGCAAAGGGTACTATATGCCAAGGCTACTTTTTATACTAATGGTTACAGGCCAAACCCAGAGGAGCTTTATGGGAATTAGGAATAATTCATTTGCCTTGTAACCCCAGGCAGCACAGGGCCAGATCCTACTCCAGGCCCAATTACTTATCAGGTACTACCCAGGGCCAGTGTGGGTGTTCATCCAGATAACCTGGAGCATTCCTGTATTGAGCAGTTTGATACCTGTGACAGGACAGGAGCAGTCCTGGGACCCAGGAAGGACTGGCACAGGTGGCTTCTGAGAAGGGAACTGGGGTCCCTAGAGGATGGCCTGGGGCAGCAGGGCAGAGCACGGACCCTGGGTCAGGAGCCTAATGGGAAGCCCTGTGGGTGGCTTTGCATGGCATTACAAGTACAGCAAGGTGCCTCACAGAGCTGGGAGGGGACAAAGCTAATAACTCCCCTGCATGAGTGAAAGGAGGAGATCTGCTTGTGCCACACCAGTTTACTGGCCGAAGGGTCAAGGCATCTGGTTGAAGGCTCAGTAAAGCCAGCATCTCCTTCAGTCCTGTCTTGCTGAGTTCTGCTAGGCTCCCTGGTGTGTCCCAGCCCCCTGCGGACCTCTGGCCCCCTCTGTCCACCTCTCATTCATTAGTATTCACCTCCAGCCACTTGGACTTTGGTATCCAGCACCAGGCAATGCCCTTTGACTGCCTTCTCCTGTGGCTCAGAGAGGACCAACCCTATGGAAAAGCCATGAGTAGATGTTTTCCCTTATTGTCCTCTCTGATATTCCTTTCCTGCCTCCTCTCCTGCACCTTCTCCTCCTCCTTTATTCTTTGACTCAAGAGCTGAAATGAAAACACCTTATTCTTCAAGAGCCCCTGACAACAGCAGGAGGGAAACCAGCTCCATAGCCTTGATTTGCAAAAAAAATAAATACAGAGAAATGTCTTGATAGCATTGTATCAAAAGGTGGATGCTGTGCTGTTCTCAGATGTCTCAGGAGACTGGATCTCAGCTCCTCTGACTGTTTGAAGACTTGCTGAGTCTCCAGGGATCTCAGCAGCTCCAAAGCTGCCATGATGAAGTGAGAAAAATCAGTCACATCCACTGCTGGCAAAGGCTTCCTCTGCAGGAATCAAAGGAGGCAGCAAAGAAATAGTATATATATTCAGTATGGCCAAGGAGCAAGAAGGCTGGGAAGGGAAGCTAAGGAGCTAAACTTGCACCACTCAGTAACAGGGCTGGAAGAAGGTATGACTTCTCTCTGCTGCCTGCAAGTATCCTCGAAGGAACAACCCGGAGAAAGGAGAGACGAGGTGAGGTCAGCCTTGGCTGATCAAAGGACTTGGAAAACTGAGCTGGGAGCAAGAGGAAAAGTCAGGACATCAGAAACCTTTACCACCGAAAGGAGAGGCAGTTGAGTTGCATGCCTCAGAGGTACAAATCTGGCATGCTGAAATACATGGTGATGGGTATTTTTTTTTGCTCGTCTTTTGCACCATTAATTAAGTCTTACTGGGTACACTATTTTCACCATATATTTTCACATTGTGTTTTCTGGCCCTCAAGAATACAGTGGTTCAGGGACATCATTCCCCTCATCAGATTTACTGCAGCCTCTGGATGAGTTCGCACAAGGGTGCAAAATCACCTGCAAGAAAAACCCAGGGCAACATGCCCTGTCGTATGTCCTATTTCTGGTGCTCTCTGCACATTTTTCCTCTGTCCAAACTGTACTTGTTCATATTCAAAAGCCCGTGCTGAGATTTTCCTTCCAGAGAAGCAAGCCCTTTCCAATCTTTCAGGTTCCCCATGCTTCTGAACTCTCCTGGGCTTAGACTAGAGCACAAAGATGTGTTTGAGCAGAGCCTTCTGCCACACTCACCTTCAGCATCCATGCTGTCTTTGAGAGAAGAAGTGCAGGCAACAGGAGCACAAGAAGTTCTGGGGAAGAATTAACCACCCTGATAAGGTGTTTTCCTCCTTTCCTTCCTGCAGTGAGCCTAGAACTAGGTGACCTTGGGATTGCTGCTGGAGAACTCCTGCCTCCTGTGTTGCTAGTGTGCCATCCTCCTGTCCTCATTTCTTTCATGCATATTCTCTGGCCCACACATCTCAGCACCTCTGGTGGGAATCCACCAGAGAAAGATGAGGTCACCTCAAGGTAGGCATTTCAGGAAGTCAAACCAGCTATGCTCCAGAACTGCCAGTTTCTTTACACTGTCTGTTAATGCAGACTAGAGACTTGGTACAGATATAAGTAAGTAGGACATCCATGGTGTCTTTAAGAGGAAGATGATGGGACTCATTTCCCATAGGCTGGGATAGGCGTCCCAGAGGTGCTTGTGGCACCAGACACTTGCTTTCCTCAGTACCTCACTAGGATCAAGGATGAAATAAATGTATTAACAGGCTCTTCTGGAGTGGATGCAGTGTCACCTGTCCACTGCTGCTCAGCATGGGCTGGAGAGTGGCCATACTCACTGGAAGGGGGAGAAATTCTCCCTCTCTCAGCCCTAAATAACACCAAGTGGATAACTTGGGATCAAGGCACAAACAAATGAAGAGAAGGAAGATGAGATGGAGCTGCAGGTCACTGTAAGACCCCCAGTGTGAGACAAAGGATCACTCCTGCTTCGCTTCTGGTCCCAGGCAGGAGACCAGTGAGGGACCAAACAGCCACAGGCAACGTGAAATGCTCACTGTGGTCCCCAGCAGGGAATTGACCAGTTGGACCAGAGGGAAAGTCATGCTTCATCTCTCCAGATGTTTTCTAGCAGGTGGGCTGCGATGGGCAATAGGCTCATCAAAGCACCCTGTTACCTCTCTTTAACAGTCTTCCCTTTTTGAAACAGATGTCGCAGCTGCAGGGGGCGCAGAGGCTGG
>NW_008659481.1:28295-39287 GCF_000695815.1 Acanthisitta chloris
AGGCCTAACTTGCGTAGTGGACCGATGGACCATGCCACATCCTTCCAGGCCCAGAAGCACAGGGACCTGATGGTTCTGTCACCTTTGGGAAGGATTAATGCTAGAGGTTTTCCAAACTTATGCTGTAGTCATCTACCATTGTGCACATGTTGTTACTGCATCCACAGGCAAAAACATCAGGTAATCAGCCATGTTCATTAGAAGCTCATTAGCTTTATGGAAGCTTCCACCTCACTGTGGACTCAGTTGTGCCTCCTTACAGACACATTACAGCATTTGCTCTGTAAATGGTTCCAGCAAAATCAATAAGAGCAGTCCCATGGCAAGATACTTCGTGGAATGAGGAAAGGTGTTACTGTCTGGCCATATGGAAGCACAACACGGAGCTCTCAGCTGGCAGAAAAGCACCCCCTCATTTTCAAAAGCTCAGTCACCAACATCCTAAGTTACTTGAATGACTAACTCAGCTACTGCTACGAGGGCAATAACATATCACAAATAACATATGGACTTCTTTGATCTTCTTCATTGTACCAGCTGCAAGGCTTTCATTGCTGTTTTCTAAGAGGTCCCATTATATTTTCTTAAGATTCCCTCAAAAGCTGCTGTAAGACCTCAGTTTTAAACAAAACACAATTCTCTCTAGTGCTTTGATCCTCCCATTGCTCAGCTCTTTCCAAAGTGCTTGGGATGTTTCTCCCTTTGAAGCCATATGCTTTTAGCTTTCATGGGTGGGTATACCACAGCAGCTTCTCCTGGACCAGCATCCTTCTGCTGTTGCCCCTCTGGCTTCTGAAAGACCTGGAAGATGTTTAACAACAGGGCCAAGCTGCAAGGGATGATGCTCCCTGTGACTCTGGATCCTCGTGTGATCCTCTGACCCTGTGTGATCCTCGGTCTCTTCTGCTCCTACTGCAGAGACATTTTTTTTGTCCAGAAATGATCTAATGTTACACAAAAAGGGAGCTGGGAAAACAAAAATCCTTTGCTTAGCTTTGTGTCGTGGTTTAACTCCAGCCAGCAGCCAAGAACCCATCTAAAACCAGCACACTTTGTAAGCATGAAATTTCATACTGAGAGAGCTGAGAAAGGAGAATACATTGACTTATTCTGGGGTAAACCAGAGGGCACAAACATAGAGAAGTCTGAAAGGCTCCTGGGGGACCCCTGCTTCAGGGACTTGCCCTGGCTGGCAGGAGCACAAGGAGAGAGGGAGGGAGGGAGCTGCTGTACAGCTAAGCTGAAATCAAATCCTTTCCATTTTGACATATTTGGGACAGGGTACAAGAGGCACATTTTGTGCATGTTGAGAAATTCCCCACCTTTCTACTGGTGAGCATCACAGAGACTTGCATATGCCCCGAGCTTCAGCATTAATGGCTCTCTCCCACGTTACCACAGACCTCCTCCATGTGCACCCCAGAAATCACAGCCTCTCCAGATGGCTGAATATCCTACCATAGGCAAACCAGGGATGCAGAGCTGGGCTGGTGACAGCGAGTGTGTTCAGCCTCAGCCCTGCCATCACCAGGCAGGTCCAGGCTCAAGCTGAAAAGCCAAGCCAGTGGGTCAGGTTTTGTGGGCTGGTACAGGGTGCAGCTGTAGCATGGTTCCAAGGCAGCCCTCTACACCCCTGGTTTGCCCTGCACCAGCCCCACTGTAGGCATGGTGGGTGAGGTGTCAGGTCAAAGTGGGAGCACATGGGGGCTACAAAGGCCTGGCTGTGCCTGGCCTGGGTGCAAAGGATCCAGCTGCCCACAGGGCTGCACGAGACACACCTTGTCAACATGCCTAGCCATATGTTTGCCCAGGATTAGTGAATGCACTGCCAGACCCAAAGCACCGTAATTTTGCTAGCAGAAAAACACTCAATATTCTCTCTCACGCAACTCACTCGTTGCTACTTTATTAGCATGATGAGCCAAGCTGGGGCTGCCAGCTCTCAGCCCTTTGATGCTCTTCTCCCGTGCCCAGGGATGACTCGGACAGCTCCGACTGTCTCTCCTGCAAGGTAGTGCCGCAGGGAAGAGCTTCGTGAGGCTGCATGTGACAAAGCCTGCCCTGGTCCCTGCTGATGGCTCCTGTTTCTTTCATGCTGGATCAGGTCCTCTGCCCATCTGCTCGCAGGCATGGGGCTGGGGCTGGCCTCAAGCCGGTGGTCAAGGCCCTGGGATGCTGCTGGGATGCTGCCTGCACTGGAGCCCCTCATGCAAAGCCAGAGGTGTCCCGCCAGCTGCTGCTGCTGCTGTTATTTCTCAGTCTCTGGGTTTTTCTAGGACCGACATCGACATCGCTTTCCCTGGTGTTGCCATAACAACTGGCTTTAAGAGCTTGTTGACATTGCCCTGTTGTACTAATTGCACAATTTCCTGTCACTGTTACATGCCAGTTATTTCTTTCGAAGGGCTGAAATTGCTTTTGGCCACCTCGTCTGCTCCCTTGCTGCCTCCTTGAGCCTAGTTAGGGAGCTTGAGTGAGGGAGCAAATGTTCCTGAAATACCCCAGGGAAGTGTTATTTAACCCAGTCCAAAGCAGCCAGTGACTCTGTAGCTGAAATGCAGGTAGTTTCTGATATTTTGCCTACATGGTTGCCTTCACTGTTGTGCTGGCTGGAGGCATGACACCTGCAGCAGGAGGAAAACTCAGAGATGGGTGGCTGCCATGTGAAAGGTCTAGGATAGAGCTTGGGTAAAATGTCAATACCACCCCCTTCCCCTGCCAGCACCACTGCCCATGCCAGGAAGTGCAGGGCTGGGGGAAGGTGGAAGGGGTGTGCTTTCCCTAATGCCAGGGTCAGACACTCCATACTGGCCTGTGACCCTTCCCCCAGGGGTGGAGGCTCTGGCACACCAGGAAGAAGCTGGACATGTCCCAGAGTTCCACATCCACCAGGATGGGGGTCTCTGAGATCCTGGCTCATCCCTTGGACGCTGTGGCATGAGGCTGATGTGAGCTCAGGGGTTTTGCTCTGTGTTTTGATGGAGAGGAAATGATTAGAA
Organism: Acanthisitta chloris; assembly: GCF_000695815.1. NCBI lineage: Eukaryota > Metazoa > Chordata > Aves > Passeriformes > Acanthisittidae > Acanthisitta > Acanthisitta chloris. The sequence continues at coordinate 31,295 of NW_008659481.1, forward strand.
GGATTGATTGCATTGATCCAGCCCAGTTTTCGAAGGATGCTCAGGTCACCTTGAGATGCTCATCTTAGCCCATGGAAGCTCAGCCTGTCTCCAGCCAGAACTCTTCATGGTTGCTCTCTGGCCTCACCTGAACCCCTACTTTCCTTGTTCCCAGTGAGTGTTGCAGGCTGCCTGGAAACCCCTTGTGATGCCAGTTCAGGGACTCTCACAGCACTTCATGGCTTGAAGAGGGCAACAAGAGGTCAGCCCTCTCCAGACACTGAGGGTGGAAAGGAGAAAACAGCTCAGTCTGAGCACCCTGAAGTTTGGCTAGGAAAAGTGGGGAGCCTCCTGTGTATCCCTATCAGTCCCACAAACCAAGTTATCCCCTGGGGATGCTGGATGAAGTGCACAGACTGACTGGATGAAAGGGGAGCCCTCAGTTCATATCTGGCACTCCCACACAAGCAGCAAGGCTGCCCTGTTGTGTTCCTTAGTAATTTATCACCGAGACACTCACTTTATAAATATTAAATGAAGGGCTCTATAAATTTTTAACATAGAAATAAAACTGCATTTGGTGGAGAAAAGAAACACCCCACTCCTTACCCCTTCCTGCCACCTTTATTCCTTTCCCTGGCCTTGCCAATGGTGGAACACAGCACTGCACTCAGTCCCATGGCTGCCAATGGGAGGACGGAGATGATATTTCTGCAGGGTATTTGCAGGCAGATTTGTCTGTGCAAGAGCACATCATTAGCACACCTGTACAACTTGCCAGGTATCCAGGGGGTCACACTACAGAGCATTGTGCTCTATTATGTTGTTAAATGTAATAATAAAAATGCTGTGTCCTGAACTAGTATCATCCAAAGTGAACCAGTGCATCCTCTACTAGTACCTTCCAAAGCCACCACTGCCCATGTGATATCTGTGCCTGGCACAGCTCTTCAGTACTTGCTTCAAGCCAAATGGCACATTTTGGGTCTGAATTCAGTTGCTTTATAGGACTACTAACACCATAAGGGTGAGTGATCTGCATGTGTAGTGCACAGATGTGAATAACAGATCTCCAAAATTCTCTGAGAAGATCTTGGCAAGGTCTGGCAGTCGTCCTTGTGCATTTGGGGAAGCTCTAAGTTTCTCTCAAAGGGTCTTGAGAAGTGCTCAGATCCCTCCTGCCCTCTTGGGTCTCACATCTTGGACAAGGCAAAGCCAGCAGTGAGCATCACTGTGGGTTTCACCCAGCTATGGTCACCACTCCAGTACTCCAAGTAATGTGCAGCAAAACCAACAGCAGTGACTGTGTGAGCCATCTGCACTGTCAGTGGTGTCAGTAGACGGGAACACACCACTGTTTCCTCGCACACAGGACAGCAGGTCACAGCCTGTGATCATTTTTTTGCTTGTCCACTCAAGCTAGGGCTTGCTGCCAGTGTGCTCTTCCCCTCATCATGACTTTCTACTGGACCTTCCCATTCCTGGGCATATGGACATGGGAAAGAAGAAGGTGGCCACTGCTGACTGCAGCTGTGGAGGCCTATTTCGAACTGGCCAGACAGCTGCTTTGTACACATCCCTTTGCAGGGGCTGTTAACAAAGGGCACAGTGCTCCAAGCACAGCCTGCACACCCCTGGGAGCTGCAGAAACATATCATTCCTCACTGTCAGCATGCTGCAATGAGGAGCACTGATGAATCATTAGGACAAGTGCTACTACAGCCCAAGTGCAAATCAGGGAAGATTGGACCTTTGGCAAATAATAGCTCTTTGCTCAAGCATGCTACTCGTCTGTATTCAAGTGTGGCTTCTTATGCTAACCCCATCTCAAAGGATGCATGGCAAAAGGGGTCACAGTGCCACCCCTTAAGGTCCCACACACATGCCTCTGCAGTCCAGCTGCAACTCGGTCAAGCTCAATGGACAGCAAAGGAGTGGCTAGTGGTCAAACCTGCCCTGAAGTCCCATCAGTCAGTGCAGTTTCTCAGTATTGCTATGCTGCTTGTCAAGTAGAAAACGGAACTTGACTAGAAAAGCCTAATGCCAGATTACACCATGTCTCTTCTTCTCCCTGAACCCTCTATGGGACCCTCTTTCTCCCCTTGCAACTCTCTGAGAAGTGAAAATGCCAGCAAATCCCTGCTCCTGTAGTCGATAACTGCAGGGAGGTAAATAATGTCAGCAGCTTTCTGAGCAGAGTGGATCAGGTGGACACTGCCTGGACTTCCTTCGGCCAGGCAGGGATGAAGAAGAATCTCACCAAGCTTTCTTCTTGGTGCTGAGTGCCCTGATGGAGTCATCTTGGGCTCTGTACTGTAGAGGGACCCTAATTTTGCAGCCAACCTCAAAACCACCTCTAAAAGTTCACCGCTGCTTTAACTCCAACGTTTAGGCAAGACTTTGTTGTTTCTCTGCAAGTAAGAAACATAAGAGTCAATGCTTACAATGCCATGTTGATGCAAAAAGATTAACTGCCTCATAGTCCCCACTGAGCATGGTAAAACCAAGATGCAACATCTCCTCCATGCATGAAGTGTAGCCTCCTGTACTCAAGAAGTGTCAAAAGCATGAATGATGCTGCATCCATGGTACCTAGTGTCTTCACGCTGAACCAGCTCACTGCACCTGCTGGTGTCCCTGGCCAAGGCCCCCCACCCCATCATAGGCTGCCTTCATCCTAGCTCCTTGGTCACCTGGAGCATCATCCTCATGGCTGAGATCGGTAGGGAGGATAGGGAAGCAGGTTGTGCTGGGTGCTGATGTCTCACAGACTGACAGGTAGAGTATTCCCAAGCTCCTAGCTGCCAATCTGCACAACACAGCCAGGCATTAAACAAAACAGAAACTCATAAAAGTGATTAAAATATAATAATGGCAACACAAGTTATTAAAATCTGTACTCAGATGGGCGTGGGGCTTATTGAGTATTTTCCTGGCTTTTTGTCAGACTGTGGGATTGCCCCAGACACTGGAGCAGGGTGTATGACAAGGAGAGACAACGATCAATTTTTAATATTGCATATTTAAGCAGGCTTGAGCTCCAATCCATCATATCCCCTGGCTTTCCCTAAAATTAATCTTCAATAGCTTATCGAGAACTTCAGAAAATTAATATCCTACCACTTCACCTTAGGGGAACAGCACTTTCTCTGGCTGAATATGCATGCAAGAGCAAAGGAGTGAGAGAGGAAGTGTCTCCCTGCAAAACTTCAGGTTCAAAAGATGGTTTTAGCAGAGCCATTTGCCACCTCTGCAGGATTCCAGCTCTGCAGGCACTGCTGGAGAGCCAGGAGAGGCATTGCAGGAGAAGCTGATGGAACAGTGCATCCTGAGAGCCACTCAGAGCCTGCATTGAACGCACCACCCTGTGATCCCATCTCTTTTGTGGCCTTACTCACAGTGAGGAGGGATACAGGGTGATGAGCAAGGCAGAAAAGACATGGCCCTTAGTGTCAGCCCAGGGAAGCATGAAGAGGAACAGGAACAGGTTGTTTCCCTGTTGTCTGGCTCCAAGGAGCTGAACATCTGTGCTCTCACTCCCAAATTCAGTGGGGAGTAAAGGCTCCTGCAACAAACATGCAGGGCACAGCAACATCCAAACCCCATCAGCCTTTCAGAGAAGGATGGTGGGAAACCAATGAGGGAGTGTATTCTGTCAGTGAGGCATGGTTCATGTCCCCAGAGGACCACACCACTTGACTGCGTGCCTCCCAGGAACAACTTGTGCATGGATGAATGGCTTTACAGCCACAAAGGAGCCTCCATAGGCTGGCAGGAACCCAGCAAGACCTGGCAAGGCACCAGAAGTGACCCCCACAAGCCAAACCAAGCTGGATCCCTCATGAAGAGATAACCTGTCCCTAAGGAATGCTTCAAGCTGCAGAGTGCTCCCTGGGCATCCAGGCAAGCTGCTCAAGGAAACCCTCAGCAGCATGTATGTGTATCTGTACCCTCAAGGTCAAGGTTTCCAACCCCTCTCACCTGGAAATATAAATGCAAATGTGTGTAAGCATCAGTAGGAATGGTGAGGAAGGGCTGGAGGGGTGGATATGTTTCCAGTTAACCAAAGCAAGGAGGACCCAGCCCAGGTGGCTGTGCTCTGCTCTAGCCCCAGGATCAGCAACATGCTCACTAGCAAGGAGGAGGGCAGTGAAGGAGATTTTGTACCGTAAACCTACCTGCCTTTCCATCAGATCTAGCTTTGAAATTTATAGCCCGAATTTCCTCCCAGTGATCTTCTCACCAGTGCTGTCTGGGTGCTTCCCCATGCACCAGCCTCCTATCAGAGAGCCGGGACACAAGGAGGGCTACTCTGCTCTCCCCCTCCACACTGTACCCATCACAGCCACCCCTCTCCAAAGCAGTGCAAGGCCTGCAGGACTGGCATCTAGCTTGTGTTGCCAGATACATCACCTCACTGCTGCCCTGTAAATGTGTCTGAGAGCTGGATTCCCCTTCTCTGCTCTTTGCCTCTGGGCAGCTGAGGGTCTCTCTCAGACAAGAGGGGAGGATAGAGAGCTGAGAAGAGGGACAAAAGGAGTATTCCAGTGCCAGATCTATGCTGGGCAGGAATGAAGGGGGCAAGAAGGGCAAAGATCTGGGGGCCAGGGGGATACCACAAGCCATTCCACAGGAGCCCTCACCAGCTTCCCCATTAAACAGGTTCTGTGGCAATAGGATTAAGGGGTCAGGGAGCATGGGACCACAGCCGAGACTGGATTATCTGGAAGAGAATTAAATGGAGATTATCTCCAGCCTAGCATGCACTGCCAGTGCCAGGTTGCTCTGCTTGTTAAATCTCCCTCTCTGGCAGCCCCCTGCCCCCTGCAGTGCTGGCAGCCCAGGTCCCATGTCATTACAAGAACTGGATTTAAAGCTCCCCCATGTCTCTTGCCTTAGTCCCGTATGGGGGACTCAAGGGGCTACAAGCTTGTCTGTGGCTCCCTATGTCAGAGCGGGGCTGGAAGAATTTGTTAATAATTAAGCAGCTACAGAGTAGGGCTGCAGCACCCTGTGGGACCCAGGGCATCCCAGGGGCATGTGATTCAGCACGTCCTGGGGGATGCCAGTGCTGAGCACGTGGCCAGTGAGCCATGCCGGGAGGGGGGGGAATATGGGGAGAGCTGTTTGGATTTGGGATGCCCTGGAGACACATGCAAGGATGGGATATGGAGAGCATTTTCTAGGGCTGCTGGTGCATGGGCAAGTCCAGGAATGACTGGGAGAGAGGTCTGCCAGGTTTGCCCCTGGGCCCATGGGGAATGCCCCCCAGGTGGCAGAGCTCCTGGCCAGATGCAGACTCCTCCATCCCACTGCATTTATTTGCTTTGTTCTATTTCCTGAGAGGAAATTGTGTCTCCTTGAGGAGATGCAGCCAATTGCCCTCCTCCTCACAGAGGGTCTGTCTGTGCCAGCCCTGTAAGCTGCCTCTGCCTCATACCAGCAGCTCCCTGAGAGGAATGATTACATATCTCTGTAAAGAGGGCACTTATGGTATGTTCATCTTCCCCAGAACCTCCTGACTTCTCTCTACAAGCACTAATTAATTAAGCTGTATACCTGGAGTTGCAGTGGGATCGAGGGATCGGTGTCTGCCTGCTATTGTGGGGAAACCCAGACAGGGTTATAGCAGAAAGGGTTTGACCACAGAGTAGATCACTGTCACAGCCCAGAAAGGACTCCAGGTACCTGCAGGTTGGTTGCAGCACACAGGGGTACTCCCAAATCAAAAACTTGCCTGGCAACTTAGTGCTGAGGAAACTCAAGGGAAAAAAAGACGCCTTTAGGAGGTGGAAGGGAGGACAAAAGACTGGGAAAAATACAGGTGTGCTGAAACCAGCAGTGAGGAGAAAGACTTGGGAGTGACAGTAGATGAGAAACTCACCATGAGCCAGCAGTGTGTGCTAGCAGCCCAGAAAGCCAATCGAGTTCTGGGCTGCATCCAAAGGAGTGTGGCCAGCAGGTCAAGGGAGGTGATTCTTCCCCTCTGCTCTTGTGAGACCCCACCTGGAATACTTTGTGCAGTTCTGGTGTTCTCAGCATAAGAAGGACATGGAACTGTTGGAGCAAGTCCAGAGGAGGGCCACAAAGTTGATAAGAGGACTGAAGCATCTCCCCTATGAAGACAGGCTGAGAAAGTTGGGGCTGTTCAGCGTGGAGAAGAGAAGACTGCGTGGAGACCTCATAGTAATTTTCCAATATCTGTAGCGGCCTACAAGGGAGCCAGAGAGGGACTCTTTATTAGGAACTGCAATGATAGGACAAGGGGTAATGGCTTCAAACTGAAGGAGGGGAAGTTTAGGTTAGATATTAGAAAAATGTTTGATACTATAAGGGTGGTGAGACACTGGAACAGGTTGCCCAGGGAGGCTGTGGCTGCCCTGACCCTGGCAGTGTTCAAGACCAGGCTGGATGAGACCTTGTGCAACCTGATTTAGTGAGGAGGTGTCCCTGCCCATGGCAGGGGGTTGGGACTAGATGATCTGTAAGGTCCATTCCAACCCTTAAATTCTATGATTCTATGCACAAGAAATTACAGCAGGTAACAAGAAAGAAAAAAATGAGGCAAAATGGATTTCTGGAGAGCAGATGGCTGAAGGTGTAAAAACAAAAAAACAACAAGAAGAAAGCCTTTCCCCCCAAAAAGCAAACAGCAGATAGTTGGTAGCAAATGTTACACTGACAATAGAAATGAAGCCTCCAGGGGTAATTTGGGGAATTACAGATCAGTAAATTGCACATCTGTGTGCACCAAATTGATTGGAATGATAATTAAAAACAGAACATCTCATAATACAGCCCAGTGTGCTTTTCTCAGAGGAAAACCATGTCTCACTAATCTCCCAGATTTCCTTGAACATATCAGCCCAGCGGCGGATGCAGAACAACGAAGTGGCTATTTATTTAGAGCTCCTCTGACAAAAGATTGTCCAGACGGCTGCTAAAAAGCTAATTAGCCAGGGGGCAAAAGGCACCATCTTTTTCCTGCATGGGAACTTGGCAAGGAGTCCCAAAGCAGAGAGGATAAATAGTTGGGGTTTATAATGGCAAAAGATTAGCAGTGGCGAAGCTGCAACTCATGCTAGGTTTCCTACTGTGCAAATGTTATTAATGGCCTTGATGGAGGAGCAGAGACAAGAGGTAGGAGCAAGCGCAAACTTCTTTAGGTGATTCACAAGCATAGAATATAGCAAGGAGCTTCAAAGAGTCACGAAGGTACTGTATGGATGGGTACCATGGTGACAAATTGTATTGATGCTGATAAATGCAAAGAAATGCACTTTGCAGCATAAAATTTGCAGGTTTTGTAAACCTGTGAGGGTTTCTGTACCATCCCCCAGAGGAAGCTGGGGTTGCCCTAGGTACAGCTTGGACCACAATCGCTGCTGGCAGTGCAGCAGTGGCCAGTGAAGCCTTGATGCTGCTGAGACAGGTTGGGTGACATGCAGTGAGTAGCATGGAGACAGGCACGAGGCTGCAGGGATGGGCAGAGCAGGGACACCAAGAGGAGTGGAGAGCCTGAGGGATGGGGACCACAATTGTCAGGGGGGAGAGGCACTAGGCAGATTTACAAATTACCAAGTGTTAGAGAGAGGATGGGAAAACCTAGTTTTCCCTGTTGCCTAGCAGAAGAGCAGAAGGCTGGTCAGTGAAATGCAGGGATGAGGCAAGAAAATGCCACTTCACCCGATGTAAGATTAAACAATGGTGGTTTTGCCACAGGAAATAGCTGTTTGAGGCCAGAAACTCAGTGAGATTCAGTGCTGGATTAGATAAACATAAGGATATCAACGTAACCCAGAGCACAGCTATTACCAGTGACATTTTGTGATGGGGATGGCAAGTCTTGTGCTTGTGGCTCTGACTACCCCATCTCTGACAAACCCCCAGGGGGTCCAGCCACCCCACATCTGCTCTGCCAGCCTCGCTCCTTACCCTGCTCCAGCTACTGCTGGCAGGTCTGCATCAACCCAGAGGCAACAAGGCAGCTCCTACCCATCTGGACCTTGCTATC